>NW_021705998.1:0-6264 GCF_003719475.1 Trypanosoma rangeli
TTGAATGGTCTTAACTATTTGCATGGGCTTGGTATTGTGCATTGCGACGTGAAGCCACACAACATGCTTTTGGGGATGGATGGTGTGTGCAAGCTTTCCGACTTTGGTTCCACCATCTCCGAGGCAACTGACATGGCACGGACGATGGTGGACGAGGTGATGCTGCGTGGCACGGCTCTCTACATGGCTCCTGAGGTGGCGAGTGGGGGTCGTTGCACGCCTCAGTCAGACATTTTTTCGCTGGGGATTTCACTGCTAGAGATGCTGCTTGGGCGTCTTCCGTGGAGGTGGAGCCGCACTGCGCCGGGGGGGAGCGATGCGGCGTCACTGCAGGCTCTGTTTAACCGTGACCTCATCTTTGTGCAGAGTCTTGCCCGTGGATACCTGGAGCCCGAGATTCCAGATTTCCTCGACTTTGAGGTGGCTCATTTTGTTCGTTCCTGCTGCCACCCCAACCCTGCCATGCGACCGTCTGCTTTTGGCCTTCTTTCATATGCTTTTACTTTGTGAATAGAGATGTGTGGGTCGCAGTTGCATGGGTTTATTATTGTTATTATTATTATTTCCCCCATACATGACCGTTCCTCCTCCGCACGTGTAGCGTTAGAAGCCTACATTTCCTGGCAATATAAAGGAGTATCGCTCGACTTCGTTACCAGCAGTGTTATGACGCTACACGTCGGCATTTGCAGCTGTGGGTTGGGAGGGAGACTACTTTATTTCTCCTGGGCCTATCTGAACATCGGCACCCACCCCAAAGAAGGCAGACTGCCGTCACTGTAAGCCAACACGAAGTCAAAGAGAGTAATTGCTGGCTCTTGGCGTTCTTCTTTGCGAGGCACTTAACCTTGACACGACGACAGGGGGCCGGCTTCGCCAGGGTCTTTGAGTTGTTTTTTTTTTTCTCCTTTTTTGTTATGTACACATATACGCATGCACATGCATGTATGTGCTTTTCTTTTTAAGTAGCATGGCGTTGTTTTATTTTCTGATTAAAAGAAAAGACATTTTTTATCATTATGCGTGCGTTTGTTTTAGTTGTTTTGTTGGAGTAGTTTTGCTGACGCTGGTGGTGGTCTGAGGCGGCTCAGGAGTGTGCGGTTAGTGTTTTGATTTGCTTTGAAGCATGCATCTTTTGTTTTCCTGGACGTGGCTACTTTGTTACTTGCCATGTTTGGGGCGGCAACATCTCGCGTTACAGTGTTGTGGGGAGTGTGAAGGCTCCCATGTTTTTTTGTTTTGTTTGCTCTGGCTCTTTCTTTCTTTCTCGTTCTATATAGACATACATTTTTTGTTTTTGTTTTCCTTCTGCCTGCCGTTGCGTTGGAAAAGTCGAATACGTCTTTGTCGCAATCGCACTCTCTCTCTCTCTCTGTATGTGTGTGTATTGTTGTATTTTTAATATTTTACCTCTCTTCCTTTTATGACGTGTTGGCGAAGGAGAAAAAGTGGCGACTTTTCATGAATGACGAAGGGGGAAGGATAACTCACGAGAGCCCTTAAGGCTGTTAACACAGTTCCAATTTGTCATGGTGACCCCAGGCTACGTTTCTACCACGATGTCTTGCCGTTTCTCGCGGCAAAGGTCGGTGTGGTAGAAACGTAGTCTAGGGATTTGCTGGCCTCGTCTTTGAGAGGTCTTTTCATCAATTTTTGGCCTTCGGATTAGTCTAGGCGCTACGTATCCTTTTTAAACACGGATCTATGCACTTCTTGCGAGGTGAGAGCCGTGCTTCAGCAACGCTATGGGGCGGTAATCGGGATTTGAACGCTATATCATCCTAAACGTCGTCACGGTTGCGGGGAGACGTTGAAATTACTAAGGGCGTTTGAGCGGAAGTGTGAGGTGGCATTAGAGGTCGTGAAGTTCCGTTATTGTTATTATTATTTGGTGATGTAAGCCGCAATCTACTTCTTATTCCAGAGGTGTGAGGAATGACAGAGTTTGCGTCGCATGCTCATAACTCGGTAGACGCTACGCTGAACACTGGGGTAGGAGACGTGCACTCTTATTACTGAGCATGGATACAAGATTTGGGTCAAAGGGTATGGACAGACACGTATGTTTTTTAGTATGCATTGCCTCCAGATCCATGCAGTGATCCGCGCTTACTTTTTTTTTTTGTTCTAGAGGACCTTATAGACATGAACGACCTTCGAGAAGGTGTGGAGCGTATAGCTTTTTCCTTGGGTTTTTCAACAAAAGAAAAACACCGTGCCAAGGGGCTTCTGGGGTGAATTGTCAGAGATACAAAGGGGACGGGTTGAGTTCTTGTTGCCCAGACCGCAACACCACCTTCATTTGATATGCCTCAACGCAGGCTGCATTTATTGTGCGGAGTGCAAGTATTTTTTAGTGACGGACTCATGAGGACTGTCAAGGGATTTGAAACGATTTCATTTTTGTCGCGACCGGAAGGTGGAGTGGACTGTCGTCGTGCTTGATGGTGAGATTGGCGGTAACATTGGTTGTCCCTCCACTACTTTGTTTCATGAATTTCTGGGTTTGCGTGAGTCTGAGCTGCCACTACGTGTCGCCAACACCGTGACGGTGGAGGAGCCCTTCCTCACTCCCCGCTCTTTACTTGCGGGGCGCGTCTTTGTTATTTGGACAAGTTTTTTTTTTTTTATTGGTCGCCTTCTCCGTTTTCGGTGCGCACTGATGTCGCTGCCTTCCTTGTCGTCGGTGGTGCTGACTAGTACGTTGCCGCGAAACCTATTGATGACTGTTGCAAATCGATGAGGGTACTCTGGGATGGGGCGGGCTTTCCACTGGTACGTTTCCCATTACAATTGTATGTATCTATACGCGGACAATAATAATTACGTTCCTGGCGTGTGTGTGTATGTGTGATAAGGAGAGGGGCGATTATTTTTCTTTCATTATTTACGGAGGGGTGGGAAGAGGCCGTGACATGATATATAAAATATGTTTGTGTGATTGAGATTTTTTTTTGGTTTGGTTTCCTGTTTTAGCGTTTTTTGTCCTTCAAAAAAAAAAGAAGAAAACAACAACAACGTGGTGCTCTGACAAGTTTTATTATGATGTGGATCCCTTGTTTTATGCGCTCTTCACTGCTTCACTCTTCTTGTTGCTTGGTTTTCTTTGGTCGCTGCGTTGTAGTTATCACACATGGAAGAGCAAACGCGTGAATGGTCCCCGAAGGCGGCTACGACCTCTGTGACCCCGTTAAATGCGTCAGAGCCACAACATTTTTCTGAGGCCTTATTGCGGAACCCACTTGGGAGTGTTTTTTGCGAGACCACTCTTGGTTGTATGCCGAACTTTCCTGCGTATCTTGGGGCTCAGGGGCTTGACGAGCACGAAGGTGAAAAGGCAGAGAAAGAGGCCACCTCTTTAAGAGGGGCGGCGGGGAACAGTGAGAAGCGGGGTTTTGTCATCAGCACGGTTGTGGCTGTGGCTCTTGTCATTTCTTTTGGTGTGATAACCGTAGGCCTAGCTGGTTTTCTTCCTGGCCACCTTATTGGGTTTCGTGCCGTCGCCGGCACTGCGGAGCTCATTCAAGTGGAGGCTGTGCGGGGCGTTATTATTATTATGCGTTCAACGATACTGCAGCTCCCGGACTTTGCCCACACTGTCACTGCAAATTATATGCTCAACCAAACCTCCACGTATACACCTGATGCATTCCCCAAGTCCTCCCAGTCGTTACTACATTCACTATTGAGCGTTCTCTCAACGTTTAAAAACACGATTTACTTTTTCAAATTTATTTACAAAGGCGGTCTTTACGGCGTTGCATCTGAGTTTCTTTGGCCCAGTCCTTTGCGTCAAGATTTTCTTCTGGGGGCCCATAATGATACGGTTGGTGTGTCTCCTGTCATTCTGTATGAAGCAACAGAACTGGATGTTGTGTCGCCTAGACCCCATGGCGACTGGGACATCTCTGGGGAATTGGAGCTGGAAAACGGCGCATTTAAACTCATAGTGGATCCCTGGGTGAAAAACAAAAGCTTCCCACAACGCTGGTTTCCAGGTTCTATGATTCGCACAGGTTTATACTTTGACTTTATCATACCATTTGAGATTAATGGGGACGCTGGTTTCTGCGAGGTGGGCATGACGACGCATCAGATTTTACGGGAGTCAAAACCACTTATTGCGGCTTTGCGACAACATGGGCGTGTGATGCTCTTTGATGACAAGCGAGATATTGTCATACTAACCAGTTGGGGGGAGAAAACGACGTGGTGGGAAGGAAAAGAGAACTTGCGTTTTGGCCATCTCACGCTGGAGGGTATTAAGGACCCTATTGCCGCCGCGGTTGCACGTAAAATAGGACTTCATAGACAACAAATGAATGATCTTGAAAATAACACAGCTGAACTCACCTTTCCATTTGAAAACAGTGCGGTACGGGCAAGTTTTGCACGGGTTACTGACAAAAATGGGTTAAGTGTCATGCTGTCTGTGGCTGTTCTGAGTTCTGATTTCTTTTCAGGAATTGTACAGGCACGCACCATCATTCTTGTTGTGGTTATTGTAATTGTTGTGTTGTCAGCCGTCACCGCCTTTGTGGGGGCCTGCTACCTGGTGAAGCCGTTGGCACACCTCGTGAGGGGGCTCAAAAAGGCGTCCAACTTGGAGTTCTCCTGCAGCGATAGTGAGGCTATGATCCCCTCAATAATTTTGGAGGTGGAGGAGATACAGGCGGATTATGTGAAACTGCTTCATCAGCTGCTAACACTTTGCAAGTTTGTGCCTGAGGCCATACTTGCCCACACAAATCTGAGCGATGCTCCAGGCGCGACTTCTTTTGTGGCGATGAATGAAACCCCAGCCGAACAGAGCGGTCTGTTTCTTTCCACGTCTAGCCGTTCACAGGGTGGGAAAAACAACGGAGAAGTGCACCGAGGCGTCAGGCTTAATAGTGGCATCTTTAGGGAACAACTTAACTTATTTGCACCGAAGCACTGTACGGTGGTAGCCGTTGAGTTTCAGGCATCTCAACTTACGCAGGACTCCAAAAACTGCATGGCCATCTTTATCACTACGGCGACGGAGATCTTTGGATGTATTGAGTTACTTGGGCCCGATAAATTTCTTGTAAGCTTTGGCGCACACACGGCGATCCCTATGCACTCTATAAAAGGGTGCCAATTTGCGTTTGAATTTTTTTCCAAGCTTACTCCTTCCGAACAGGAGGCGGTTGCTATTGTTGTGGAGTGCAACGAGTTTCTCGTCGGAACCTGTGGCGCCCACCTGCGCAATGCGCGTGTGGTATTTGGCACGGAGTACCTATTTGAGCTGACGAGAGCCTTGCAGGGAGGACCTTGCCACATCGCAGCTACCTCCGGCGTGGCTTCCCAAGTTCAAGGGTACCAGGCATATCCTATGGATTGTGTTCTCATTCAATCCACGACGCTACCAGTTGTGCTCTACGAACTACGCGTACTCACAGTGAGCGAGGAAATGCCTCGAAGCACCGCAAAACACTTTCGACTCGGATTTTCGTCAATGCGTCAGGGATACTACAAGCAGGCAATAACGCATTTTCAACGAGTGGAAAAATTATGTCCTGAAGCGAGACGTCTCATTCGGTTATGTGCACAGCACCGGTTAGCCAAGGACACGGCGCCATATGTGCGTAGTGTGAAAAGTGCATACGACATCGAAAGCAACGACCAATGTGAGTTAGTTACAGAAGTTCAGGAGGAAGCTCCAGTGAGTAAGACGGTCTCGCGGGAAGAGTCATCCTCAACTTTCGACGCGGAAAAACAGGAGTCTTCTGATGAAGATGATCTGGCCTTGTTTGCGATGTATCAATCATCATTGTCATCATCAGCATCAGCGACGTCGTTACAGGCATGTGAGGAAGTCGGCAACACCGCCGACGATCTCCCACTGTTACTAACAGATATGAACAAGCGAGTATGGACCAGGTCACTAAAAAAAATTAGTGAGGGGGCATTTAGTTCTGTGTACCTTGGGATGTCGGAGGATGGCGTGCAAGTGGCTATCAAATGTATTCCGCGGCTGCGTCGAGACATTAAGCAGGAATCGCTAGAGGCGGAAATGAACATTGCCTCCACGCTTCGTCACCCGAACATTGTTCAATACGTGTCCTGCAGCGTGATTCAGTCTCATCTTGCCATTATTATGGAGTACGTGCCTGGTGGCTCGTTGCATGCCGTGATCAAGAACTTTGGGCGCATGGGTCCGTTAGTTGCACGTCGATTTACGGTGGATATCTTGAATGGTCTTAACTATTTGCATGGGCTTGGTATTGTGCATTGCGACGT
>NW_021705998.1:6289-7167 GCF_003719475.1 Trypanosoma rangeli
CAGCGACGTCGTTACAGGCATGTGAGGAAGTCGGCAACACCGCCGACGATCTCCCACTGTTACTAACAGATATGAACAAGCGAGTATGGACCAGGTCACTAAAAAAAATTAGTGAGGGGGCATTTAGTTCTGTGTACCTTGGGATGTCGGAGGATGGCGTGCAAGTGGCTATCAAATGTATTCCGCGGCTGCGTCGAGACATTAAGCAGGAATCGCTAGAGGCGGAAATGAACATTGCCTCCACGCTTCGTCACCCGAACATTGTTCAATACGTGTCCTGCAGCGTGATTCAGTCTCATCTTGCCATTATTATGGAGTACGTGCCTGGTGGCTCGTTGCATGCCGTGATCAAGAACTTTGGGCGCATGGGTCCGTTAGTTGCACGTCGATTTACGGTGGATATCTTGAATGGTCTTAACTATTTGCATGGGCTTGGTATTGTGCATTGCGACGTGAAGCCACACAACATGCTTTTGGGGATGGATGGTGTGTGCAAGCTTTCCGACTTTGGTTCCACCATCTCCGAGGCAACTGACATGGCACGGACGATGGTGGACGAGGTGATGCTGCGTGGCACGGCTCTCTACATGGCTCCTGAGGTGGCGAGTGGGGGTCGTTGCACGCCTCAGTCAGACATTTTTTCGCTGGGGATTTCACTGCTAGAGATGCTGCTTGGGCGTCTTCCGTGGAGGTGGAGCCGCACTGCGCCGGGGGGGAGCGATGCGGCGTCACTGCAGGCTCTGTTTAACCGTGACCTCATCTTTGTGCAGAGTCTTGCCCGTGGATACCTGGAGCCCGAGATTCCAGATTTCCTCGACTTTGAGGTGGCTCATTTTGTTCGTTCCTGCTGTCACCCCAACCCTGCCATGCGACCGTCC
>NW_021705998.1:7192-25297 GCF_003719475.1 Trypanosoma rangeli
CTTGGTATTGTGCATTGCGACGTGAAGCCACACAACATGCTTTTGGGGATGGATGGTGTGTGCAAGCTTTCCGACTTTGGTTCCACCATCTCCGAGGCAACTGACATGGCACGAACGATGGTGGACGAGGTGATGCTGCGTGGCACGGCTCTCTACATGGCTCCTGAGGTGGCGAGTGGGGGTCGTTGCACGCCTCAGTCAGACATTTTTTCGCTGGGGATTTCACTGCTAGAGATGCTGCTTGGGCGTCTTCCGTGGAGGTGGAGCCGCACTGCGCCGGGGGGGAGCGATGCGGCGTCACTGCAGGCTCTGTTTAACCGTGACCTCATCTTTGTGCAGAGTCTTGCCCGTGGATACCTGGAGCCCGAGATTCCAGATTTCCTCGACTTTGAGGTGGCTCATTTTGTTCGTTCCTGCTGCCACCCCAACCCTGCCATGCGACCGTCCACCTCTGCTCTTTTCTCTTATTCGTTTCTTTTGTAATGTCAATGTATTTAGTATAATTCAGGTGAAGTACACGTCAGTAGTTGAGCTTGTGTGTATGCAATATATCTATATGCCGGCACCTTCCTGTGCCGCAATCTACGGGTCCTATTGCTTTTTTTGTGGATCTACGGTACTTTTTTTCTTGTATGTGTGTATCCGTTCATCTTTCTGTTTTTCGTTCATATGTTTTAGTGTGTTTTTATTTGGTTTTTGTTTCAATTGAGATAAAACAGTTTTTTTTTTTTTTGAATGGTCTTGCTGTTATTATTATTAATGTATTTTTAGTTTGGTCTTTTTTTTTTTTTATGGTTTGATCCATGAGCGCTATGGAGGTCTATTAATGTTATTTGTGCTCTTCGCAGATGACATGTATTATCCTATATACTGGAGTTGATTTGTGTATATGTGTGTGCGTGTGCATCAGCCTGCCCCGCTTCTGCTTTTTGCCTTGCGTAATAATTCTTTTGGCAGTATGATGCGATGTAACGGAGATGGGCACACACTCCCCTGTGTGTTGTTTTCTTATGCGTTCGTTTTTGATTTGTGTTACTGTTGCTTTTTTTTTTGTTGTTCTGGATGGCAGATATGGTTATGTCTGCATTGTGAGGCTCCGTAACGGATGAAGTCGGTGCACTGGGCGACTGCCTCTCTTATGGGGTGAGGATCCAAGGTGGGTGCTCTGTCGCCTCATGCAGTCGTGAATGTTCTGTCATCTCTGTGCATGTGTTTAGCGCTACTTTAGCACGCCTTCCTATTGATGGAGTGACGGAGGCGTGGTAGTTTTTTTTTTTTTCACCCTCCTCCCTTTCTTCGCCGCTACTTTGCGTGAATAACTTCTGCGAGGGCGGGATACTTTTGCTTTGCTTCTTCTTGTCTCTGGCTGTATACGTGTTGGCTCACCGTCACACATTTGCCACAAGCTGTGGCGGTGTATTCTCTAGAGATATCACTTTCGTGTCTATTTTTGCCACCTGCAGGCGGAAGAGGAAATAACAAGGAAGAGCTGTGTACGGGGAACGGACCCTCACATGCATGTGTCGACAAAGAAGGACCTCTCACAGCTTCACAATATGCACGAATTAACGCAGCTGGCGGCGATGGTTCTGCAGGAACGTTGCAGCCAGCAACGTCACCTGGAGCGTGTGTGCGATACGCCTTTTCACAGCAGTCGGATTCCGCAGATATCTGTGATTGACTACGTTCGCCGTATTGCCAAATACTCTTGCTGCTCACCAGAGTGCTTTGTATTGAGTCTTATTTACATGGACCGGTATTTATTTACGACTAAATCTCCACTGACGTTTCGTAATGTTCATAGGCTGATGATAACAGCGGTAGTGGTGAGTGCAAAGCTAAGGGATGATACCTATTACACCAACACTTACTATGCAAGCCTTGGTGGCATCAGTACCGTGGAACTAAACGGCTTAGAGCTTGAATTTCTGAAGACGATTGACTGGGTGACATGGGTGGAACCGAGCCAGTTTGAGGAGTACCGGATGGGGTTGCAAGCGCGATATTTGGCTTGTCAACTGTCTCCCACAACGGGGGAGAACTCTGACTACGGCGTTGTTTCCATGGGTGGAGAGCGAGACACTTCACAGTGTTGAAAAGGTGTCATTTTTCTATTTTGTTTTTGTTTTTGTTGTTTCCTTGGTTCCTTTATGCACTTTTTCTTCTTCGCTCTTTCACTCCATTATGCATATTTTTGCTTTGTCCCCGTGCATGAGGCATTCACGCATAGCATCAATTAAAACCCGTAGAATAATTTAGTCCTGTGCGTGTATGTGTGCATCTGTCGTTGAATGGAACAGATATGCACATGCTGTTGTGGGAGTTGGAACTTCTACGTTTGTTAAACGAGGTGATAGGAAACTTGATTCGTATTTTATTCTTATTGTTGTTGTTGTGTGAGTGGTTTTTTTCTTCCTGCCCCTTCGTCTTTTGTTTGCTGCAGGGGTGTAACGGGGAGGAGCACCTGTTACTGTGATCGTACATCCCTTACAGCGTTGTTCGCGGGTTACCAGTCCGGCATTGTACGGAGTTAGCGATAATTGATTGACTTCCTATATTGTGCGTCTGGCGTCGTGATTTCTAGTCACGTATGGGTCTCACTGTTTCAAGGCTAACCGGCCGCATGACACGGCTCCTCTTTACCACAATGTGATCGAATTGCGCCTGGACCGCTTTATGTATGTTTTCTTTCGCGAGAACGGGGCGGAGCCAAGCGGAATGAAGCCATGTGTTATCTCTTTACTTCTTTTTTTTTTCCCCTCCTCCTCCCTCCCACCCCCCCCTTACTTCCCTCCCACCCCCGCCACGTTGGCGGTGTTTTTTGTCGGCTCAACACCAGCAACGTAGTTATTTGTTTTTGTTTATTTTGTGCTTAAGTTCATTTGATTTCTTTTTTTTTTCTTCATTGTTTTTGTGCATGCTCGCATGCATATACTACACGTATCTGCTTTTATTTATTACCAGAAAATTATTGCATTTCTGTAGGAAATAATCCTGTTTGTGCATTTTCGCAAGTAATTAACATGCAGCTTGGGTATGGAGTACGTGGGGGACGTGGTGGTGGGCGCGGTCGAGGCGGAAACTTTGACTACAGGGGGCGGACGCAGCAGCCATTAATGGGAAGCAACACGGCCACTGATACCCTGTGTGTCCGCATAAGTGATATACGCCAGCCTGTCACAGAGGACATGATGTATCGTGTGTTTGGTAGCATCTCTACCAATCCTCAACGTCTACAGATTGCTCCCTCTTCTAATCCCAACGAAACTGTCGTCATGGCCCAGTTCTCTGACATGTACGCGACGCAGCGTGTGATGGAAAACCTAAATAATCGCAATATATTTAACGATGGTAACAAAATGGTGATGAATTACTCCACCTGGGAACCTGCACCTGTGCTGCCTGCACCCCAGACGGCAGTTTACGGCGCCCCTGCGGCAGCGTACGGTGGCGTTCAACAGCAGCCCAATATGGTGTATCCACAGATTCAGCCGCAACCAAGCGTTTACGTTCAACCGCGTCCGCAACAGGTACAAGCAGCACAACAGATGCCCCATGTTCCACAACCACAGCTATCACAGCTACCACAGCCAAGGGCAGCATATGAGCAGCCACGTGCAGGGCGTGGACGTGGGCGTGGGGGGGCTGGAGGCTCGAGAGGAGGCGGAGCAACAATGGGATTCGATCCCATGATGATGGGATACCCACCAATGGCTTACCAAATGATGCCACCTATGATGCCTATGGCAGGTGGTATGATGACGAACTACATGGCTCCAAAGTCCATGCAGAACACTCCTACCGTCTTCCTAAGCGTGACTGTGGTGCCAGAGACGGAGCCATTACAGACTATATTTACGCTTCTTGAGACCTTTGGTGGTGTTGTTACTGTGCGCCGCAACCACAACAAGAAGGACATTCTGACGGTGAAGATGGCCTCGATACCGGAGGCTGATAATGTTGTTCAACACGTGCGAAAGGTGCCATTTGCGGGGGGCACGGTGAGTGCAAAGCGTTTTCCTACTTATAATGAGCGTACACCATGCACTGACGACGGAGATCCGTTGGACGCCGCGACCCTGCAGTATGACTTCACAACTGCACGCCACCGTAGCCCTGGGCAGCGTAGTAAGTGTAACCCTTCGAACGTGCTGAAGGTCACTGGATGTGCCGGGTACTCGGAGGCGGATGTAATGACCTACTTCACAAGTGAGAATTTTTTTCCTGATCGTATCATCAAAGACGATGAAGGGGCCTTTACTGTTTACATGGCGGACACAGCTACAGCCGTGACACTGCTGGTTAAGTGTCACAACGGTGTGTGTGGGGAGGAGCGATCAAACGTTCTCTTTATTGAAGGGCCCAAGGAAAACAACATCAACCGCGATGAGCAGAACGTAGAGGAAAACGTGGCAAAGAGTTAAGTCAAATTAAAGTTGTATATACATCAGGGGATGTATACATGCAGGGTTAATGTGGCTCAGCCTCTCGTTCCCTCCCACCCCGGAAAGAGGGCACGCATAGCCGCGTTTACATTTGCATGTTGTACCTGTCAGAACGAGAGCGCCTTGCATCTTAGCTAGACGTAGAGGATACATATATACATATATATATATATATATATATAATAGCAATGACAATGAGAGCCAGTGAGAACAGCCCGCAGAAGAAGAGAGTGCGAAAAGGGGACAAAAGGGAACGATAATTAATGAACAGGTAAAACGGAAACGGAACAAAAAAAGAAGGAAGAATAAAAGATCAAAAGTAGACGCGAGCCATCAAAAGGGGGCAGCGCTGCGCGGAACTTATATGAAGAGTAAGAAGGAGTCAAAAAAGAAAGAAAAATATGTGGTGGTGCTGGTGAATGCGTATGTGCGTGAGGTGAAGGACTGTCTTTCTTTCTTTCTTTCCGCCGGGGACCGCATTTCTGCTCCTCTCTGTTTGCGCTACTTCTGAACAGCGTCATTGTTTTTTTTCCCTTCCTGTGTGTTCGTGTCTTTTTGGTTTTCTTTGTTCTGCGATATTTATTTATGTTTCTTTTATTCTTCTTTAACTCTTTTTTTTTTAAACTTGCCTCTCCCTTATGCCGTTGGGAGCCTCCTTGCCGTTCCATTTTTTTTGGAGCGACTGCTGTTGCCTCCTACTTCGCTTAATCTCATGATTTGACTTTGCACTTGTCGTGAAAGTCAAGGGTGCCTTTGCCCCACCATTTTCGTTTCCTCGTTTGGTTTCTCGCCCGTGCGGAGGGAGTGGCTGACAGAAGCCGACTAATGTTACATTTCATTGGAATGGCAGAAGCTGGAACACGGCGCGAAGGGAGGTATTCCTGGTCTACCTGTATTTGAGTTGTCTTCTTACACAGCATCACATGCGTTTACAGTACATTATATAGTAAAACGTACGCATGCGTAAAACGTTTGTATCGAGGCGACGAGCCACAGCTCGTTCTTTTGATGTTTTTTTTTAAAAAAAAACTTTGTATTTTGTATTTTGTTTTATAGCTCTAGTCCGTATTGTTCCGTCATGAATGTGGCTGCATTTTGTTCTTTATTGTGGCGTTGTATGCTTCCTGCAGGTGCATCGCCAGTCTTCATTGCGGTGTGTGCATATGTATATGTACTGTGCGTGGATGTTTGTATGTGTGTGTGTATGTGAAGGTTTTCTACGGTCCTGAGTCTTAATTTCCACAATGACGTAAAAGTGATTGCCTTTGTTTGAACTTAAATTGGGAGGTTCGCTCAGTCGAATGTTTGCTCTGGTGTCTGGTTGCGTGACCATTTTAATCATGGAATTTTTATGCTTCATTTGGTTAAATTATTTCTTATATTTGGTGTTGATGAATAATTTACCGTGCGTCCTACAATACTTTCTCGTTGGTGGTCTTTGTGGCTTCGCTCAACACTTGGCCAGCGGCAGATTCACGGTGTGACACATTCATATTGACATCCCTGTTTATTTTTTCTCTTGTTTTTTTCTTTGCCCGCCATTTGATTTTGGCGATACTGGAGAGGGCCTCAGTGGGAAATGGCTTACCGCCCTATGTGATGCTGCGTGGCGTTCCCAGTTGCATTAAACCGTAGTGCCCACCCATATTTGCAACGCATTGGCATTAATGATGTTATCATTGAGAGCCGTCGATGACGTGTGTGATCCCACACTTCTCTCATTACTTATGTGGTGCCGCTTTTCTTGTTCTTCTTTCCAGTGTTTCTGTTTCTCCTCGTATTTCTTAATGCGTGCGAACACGCCTTCACGAATGTTAGGCAGGCAGAGATAAGTTATCTTGTTGGCGTGTGGTCGTCGTTGGTTAGCGTCAACAAGTGTAGAGAAAAGCAATGGCGTGTTTGTGGTGTGCGATTCTCTTTTCTTTCTCCTCTTATTGACTTTGCAACCTCTACACTGCAGAAGTTTTGTGTGTGTGCGTGTGTGCCCCACGCCTCATCATTATTCTAAGGGATTGTATTTTTTTTGGTCGTGGGGCACGAGCGCAGTGAGGTCTTTCCTGTTTTTCCCATTGTGCCCCTTCTCTTTTCCTCCCTCCCTGTTTGTGTGCGCAGGTGCGTGTGTTTGCCCTTCATGGGAAGGCGTAACGACGCCCCAGTCCTTTCTCTCCGTGTGCGGGCATGCAAACAGGGACATCGCCAAAGCGACGTCATCGCCATTACGTTGATATTTTTCGTGATTTTTTTCTTTTTTTTTTTTCTGTTTGACATCCCGCTGTGTCTGTTGTCACGCGCCGCACTGCCCTCTCGCCGCTTGGTGTCAGTATTTCAGCGAACTTTACACAACCACACGCACAGGCGCGCAGAGAATCAAAGCCGCGAAAGAAGCGAAGAGGACGGTGTCTTGTGGCTGACTGTGAAGCAAAAAAAAAAAGGACAATTTGGACTTACAAGCGATCTCAAGGAAAACGAGCGAAGTAAAGAGGATTTGGTTTTATAAGAGTTAACAGGAAAAAAGAAAAGGAAATAAGGAGCGGGATAAAACAAAAAAAAACAACGACAACAAAAGCCTCTTAAAAGGAGGAGATCCACGGAGAGAATATTTAAACAGTAACAGTAAGAAAGGGACTGACTTTACCTACTGGGGCGGAGAGTAACAGACCCATCGTTCGCTGCGTCAAGTAGGCCATTTCCGTTGCCTGTGAAAACAGCAATACTAACAACAACAGCTGGGAAGACGTAACGAGAGAGGGAAGAGTTATTGTGCCGCTAAAATAGAGAGAAAAAAAAACACACACGCACAAAAGTAACACTGAGAAGAAAGAGGAGGTGAGGATAGCTGAATCTGGGGCTCACGCGTTTTCTCACATCTTTAGAAGTTACATCAACTGCCGTTTATTTGGAAAGCCCGGTCTTGCGCAAAAGGACGAGCGGAGAGGGATCAACGTAAGAAGAGGCAAGGAAAAAAGTGCATCTGACAGAAGTGCAAAAAAGAGGGTGAATTACAAGAGTTTGAAAGATAAGAAACGATTTTAATAAAATAACCGTTCAAAAGAAGAGACGTACGCGGAAATGATGTCTGTGGTCTTAAAAAATATACCTCCTCAATGCCAGGAAGATGACCTTCGCCGTGCGTTGCTCATCTATGGCACAGCTATAAGCACAGCGATTTCCCCTCATATGCGTCAGGCAACTGTAACAATGCGAACTCCGCAAGAGGCTCGGTCTCTTCTTCATCAAGGATGTATCAATCTTTTTGGCCAAACTGTGACGGTAGAGTCAGCACCTTATGGCAGCAATGGTGGCTCACCAGCAATGATGACCCCGCATCTTGGTGCAACACGAATCAATGTTGTTGTGGAAAAATGTACCTATCCCGTGACAAAGGAAATATTGACACAAGTTTTTGGGATGGTGGCTCCACCTTTAAATGTCATTTGTGGTCCTTCAGGCCCCACCACAACAGGCTGGGTTGATTATTCCGATGCCACCACAGCTCGTCGGGTGATGCAACAGCTGAATAAGAATTCGATTTATCCCGAATGCTGTTTTATGTCTTTAACACTTGATCGTGGCGGTGTTGGTGTTCCCACGATGGGAGGGTATGCTACTTCCCCAATGTCGTATCCAAAGAAACAAGCTCCTCAGCAATCACCATTGCAGCCGCAGCAACCGATGCCATTTGGTCATGCAAACTATGGGGCCATGCCTGGTGCTCTAATGCCGAGAGGGGGGATGGGTGGCCGTGGACGCGGGCGTGGTGGTGGAATGGGGCGCTACGGCCTCCCATATGCCGTCAATGGACACATGGCACATCCTCCATACGCTGCCGCCGGTGCCCCGTACGCCCAGCCTCCCACGGATGCTGTGGTAATTGTCAGCAACATGCCAGAGACGGTTGCCCTTCATGATTTGTGGGTTCTCCTTGAAGTATACGGCAATGTGAATTCACTCAAGCGCCAATTCAGTTCAAAGAGTACCGTTGTTGCACACTTTCAGAATGTCTACGACGCTCGTCTTGCTGTTCAGTATCTTCAGGGATGCCCATTTCATGGTGCTACCCTTTCACTGAAGCATTTTGCTGGTTACGTAGAACGTGGTGGAAGGACCGAGTGGAACAGTGGCCCAGCAACGGACCCTGCTACACACGCTGTACTTTTTTCAAGCGGGTACCATCATCGAACAAAGCCTACAGCAGCTTTTAACCCTACAGGGCGCGTCCGCCCAGGAAAAAATTTGTTTATTTCCAACCTCACTGAAGCCATTACGGATGAGGATATCAAGGAGGTGTTCACCAAGGCTGGATTTGAACTTGATGGCTATTACCGTAAGAATTCAACAGTTGCCATTGTTAGCTTGAGGGATATAGAAACCGCAGTACAGGCTCTTATCGTGGTGCACTCCCATCAGCTGAAGGAACGCTTTCTACGTGTGACATTTTCTCACTTCCCACCAGGCCCTCGCAGCAACGGTGATGAGGAAGGCGAAGTTCCTGCAGTTGAGCTGAAGGAAGCTGTTGCGGAGAACCCACCCATTGAAGAATGAGGTGCTTTATTTGAGTGGGCCTCGCAAAGTCCGCGGTTTTGCTCAGGAAATAAAATAATGTTGCATAATACAAGGGATATTTATCTACTTTTTTTTTCTTTTTCTCTTTAATGCATCTGTTTACTTGCTGATGTTTGAGGGGGGATCCGACTGGCCACAACTGTGAATCATATGGCACACAATGGGTAGATGCGGCGTGTGATTACATTACATTTGTTTCCTTTTTTGGTGTATATGGTTTTTGTTGGTTGTTGTTTTTTACTCCCTTGTTGTTGTTTTGTTGTGCACTTTTGGCTTGTTTTTCTTTCTTGCGTTGGTGTCAGCACTTTCGGTTTTGTTTTAGCTTTTACATATGTGCTTTTTTTTTTTAAGGCCCTTCTCGACGTCCTGTTCTTTTGTTCTTTGAGAGGCGTGGCACAAAAAGGCGGGAAGAGAAACGCGTGTGTGTGTGTGTGTGTGTGTGTGTGTGTGTGTGTGTGTGTGTATACCACCTTCCTGCGGTGGGGGCTGTTGGCGATGGACCCTTGGCAGCCGTCACTGCCAGGCGCGGGCGCTCAGCGCGCTGTTTTGATCCTGCAGTTGTACATGCGGATGGGGCACTACAGTCCGCTTTCTATCCTGGTAGCAGATACTTTGTGCCTGACGTTTAAGGCAGCTGGGGCAACGGTGAGTGAGCTTGGCGCGTACTTGGGACTCTCACCAGACCGTGTGGAGATCGGTATCGAAGGGATGCCAAAGGAGTTGTACTGCACCTCGGCTGAGCTCCGTCAGAATGCTACAAGTGGGGAGTATGAGGAAAAAAATACCGGTAAAAAACGAAGCCGTCAGGAGGCTACAGAGGAGAACACACTTCGCTACTATATTAATTATGCCACGTTGTTGCCGTTTGCGTTCGCCCATGGCAGTCATATGCTTTTGGCGCTTTGCCAGTTACCTCGTCCGCAGTGTGCGACCAACGACAGTATAAGTGGCGAACACATTTCTCTGAACGTGTCAGCAACACTTCGACGCTCAGATTTTAGACGAGGTCTCTGTTGTGTTTCGTGTCGCTACTGGATGGCGCTGAAGGACTTGCGATCGACCATTTCACGTTGCCCACTTTGTCATACAGATATACTGGGCGGTGTGCTACGCGCTATATATGCCCGCTATGAAGAGAAACTGGCTAGTGGCCAGTCGTTGCTTTCTTTTGGCCCCGTACAACAGCGCCCCACCACCATCACAACCACCACAACAACAACCAGCAAAAATAACAACAGTAGTTGCAGGGCGATGGAGGCGGCTCAAGGAGATTCCTCGAAAATGTCTGTTGGTGAAGCTGCAGACTACCCGCTAGCACGCGATCCTTTCCTTGTGCAACAGGGGCTTTTTTTTCAGCTGCTTTTTTCACATCCATTTGTACGCGTTAACGATGCACCGTTTGTGGTGGATGAAGATGAGGTGATGACGAAGGAGGAATACGACCATCGATTGAAGCATAGGGCGACGGTGCTTGATCAGTTTCGTCTTGTGCACCGTAACGCAGCGGCTATAAGGGTGAAACGTGTGGATCAGCAAAAGTTGGACGCCGAGAAATGCAGGGAGAGTACCATGAAGGTAGTGAAACGTGGTCAACTTCCACCCTGGTTGCGGCCCGTGTCTGTGTTCCAGGAGGGCGAAGTGCCACTGCCGCCAGCGACAAGGAGGGAACAACTTTTCGCCGATAACGTAGAGTTTACATTGGTAAAAGAAACAAAACGCGGTGCCGATATTACAGCTACCGCAAGGTACACCGCACAGGAGTTTTTCGATGACGACTATGACGAGGTGCCGCTTTGTAAACTGTCCACAGGGTGACCATACTTTTCTCCTCCCTCACGGCGTTTCTCCGCTGTTGGTCGGGAACAGAATCCAGCAGGGTATATTTATTTGCTTCTACCCAGCGCAGCATTTTATCTATGCCTCTCACTTGGTGTACGTATGTATATGTTCCAGGCCAAGGGATCTGTCGGTCAAGTGTATATATATATATATATATATATTGATGTCTTCTTCTGGTGTTGCAATTTGGTACTCCATAGAAAGCAAAACACAAAAGGGGGAAAAAAAAACAAGAACCACAACCAAAAGGGGTGGTTGATGAATAAATCGTAGTTCCCTATTTTTATTCGACGACTGGGCACATTTCTCTTGCCTCCCTCCCCATTCCCTACTCTATTCGAGTCAGTGAAGGAATGAACCTGGCCACTCCCGCGGCCCTGCGAAGCAGCGAGGAGGTGGTATACCGTAGCAGTGGCGGTGGCTTCGTGTTGAAAACGGCCTCTGGCGGTTTGTCTACATCGCCGTGTAAGGATGACTGGTGTAATTTTTCCGATATGTTGAGGACATTGGCGCACGATAAAGTACTACTTGGTAGCATTTTACACGGTGTCCCGATGGAAGAGCAGGACAATTTAGCTGAACTTCTGGAGCAGGTTCTTTGGGTTGCAACTGAGGTTGCCCCTGTAGAAGCCTCGCAAACGTTATCGACGCTTCTTCTGTTCGAGTTTGATCGTGCCTCGCGGAAACGGAACGATGTTCATACTTTTATGCGGGGAAACGGTGTGGTGCCTAAGGTGTTTGACGCTCTTCTGGCCAGAGTGGTAAGTAGTGAGGGTGGAATTGGGGAGCAGCTGCTGCAATGTTGTAACGCTTTGTGTGCGGACGGCGTTGTACCCACTTTGGCGAAGGGTGACGTTAGTCTTGCGGAACCCGACGCTGATAGAGTGAGGTGTGGTGACGTCGTGTCTCCTCGTTTTCTTATTGAAGGGCTTGATTATTTTAACGGATTGACGACCTTATTGTCAGACGCTGACGGGGGCACTGCCAATCATCAGGATAATTACGTGTTGACCATTGTAGGAATGTTACGCCGCATTTTGAATGTAGTCTACGCCTCTGTGAGCCAATGGCCGTGGAGCTTGCGACAAGCGTTGCGTTGCTTATTGCAAGCTGTTGACGCGGCTTCCCAAGATCATGCGCTGCTTGGACACCGAGACTGTGACTTGGAAGCATTGTCCACTTTGCAGCAAAATATTATGGCAACGATTGTGGTTCTTCGAGCGGTAGTGCCATCCCTACTAAATACTGTTTCCCGTGTACTCCCAGAAGCGAGTTGTTTTGACCCACATTCCATTCTAGTGCAAAAACGTATCACCATGTTGGCGAAGTTAGCACAAAAGGCGGCTCATGGTTTATTGTTTAGCGTTTCACATGAAACGGGGATGGATGCCTTTAACAACGAACTTCCGGCACTAACGCAGCGGTGGGAGGAGGTATTTCTGTATTTGTGCCACAAGACAAGTCCACCAACTCCACGTCAAGATGGTGATTCGATGACTTTTGAGGCAGAGGCTGAACTGCAGTTTTGTGAATTTTTGGATCGTCATGTAGTCCACTTATTGCATTGGGTAGTGCAGCACAAACCGATAGTGGAACCTACTTATTTGAGTCGCCTGATGTTCCTTACTCGTTACGCCCAACGAAGGTTGGGGCGTGTGGGTCACTTTGCCCCAATTCCACTCGTGTCCAGCGTGACACTTCCTGTCGCAGATGATGGTTCTGTGTTTTCTAGGATGCGACGACCTGGGTTTGGTTTTCTGTCACTTGCTTGTTATTACCGAAAGCTTCTCGATGAACACCCTGAGAGCCACAACGCGGTGAGTTCATCGTCTGAGGTGATATTTGATGAGCTTATTGCGTACGCCCTTCGCCAGATTGTTGATCCGGAGGTTACAGGAGTACATGCCTCTTTTTGTGGTATTTCTGGCCTTGCATGCGATGGAACTGTTGGTATTTTCATTTACTGGGACCTACTACGTCTGTACCTCGACGAGTATCACGCAAGGAAAGGAACCGAGTTGCAGCGACGGTGTCCTCAGTTTTGTGCTCACAGGAAAGACTCTGTGCTTGAAGTTGGTGACTCTATTGCGTACTTTTTTTTTTAATAAGTCTGGCGTTGTCAAACAAAGACAACAAGGGATTTCGGATTTTTGTTGTTGCAGTCAAACCCTCAATGTGTTGTTCCTGGCTGGGGGACGCACTCCGTTTATTGCCGACCAGATACGCGGCACAATGTGTCCATGTGCTGTTACTAAACTTAGCAGATATGAACCTGTTGCGCAGTGATTGCGTACCCCCTTTTGAGGTTACTGTATGCCGACGGGCGAGGGATTTATTACTGGCCTTGGAAGAGTTGCGCCTTCAAATGCCGCTTGGTTGCATGGAATATTACGCACTGTTAGTCACCGAGCAACGGGAAAGTGACCAAACTTTTGGGAAGCTCTTTCCCCCTCCCCCTTCTCTTTCTCCCTGCGTGGAGCCAACCGGAGTAGACGAGAATGTTTTCGGTGCATCTGCTGCATCAGTGCTGCATGCATCGTTGGAAGCCCAGTTATGGCCACTGGCGCTGATGTGGGACGTGTTTGCACTGCTTCAGTCTGCCATTGTTCCCCCAGAGGTCTCATCCTTGTCAGCAATGACGGATGAAGTTGGAAGTGGTACGGGTGTACGCCCACTTCCAAACTTGCCTAAGCATTCCTTGAGTCTTTGGTGCGCGCATGCGGTGAAATTTTTCTTTAATTTCGAGGGTAACTTGTTGCTACATTTGGAGCTCGAGCCCAAATGGCTGCAGGAGACAATATCTCAGGGCCATGGCACGGCTCAGCCCCCGTTGCAGCAGCTCCATCAGGAGGAAAACAGGCATACTTGCTCCTGGTTCTCCGTGTCTCACAGGGGGGAACACGAGGATGGGACGTATGAGAGTTGCCTTTCGCATGTCCTTTTTTTGGCCTCACGGCGATTTTATGCGAGCGACGTTTTGGCACCAAATGGTCAATCTAGTGGGGTGGGGTTCTGGCCGAGTATTGTTCCAAGCCTGCGCCACACGACGTTGGAGTCGCTTTGGCGACTTTTGCTATATAATTTGTGGAATACGTTTGAGTTGGTGCGGCAGGTGTCGCCAGCGCGTTGCCCTGTAACACGCGTAACAAAGGCTATGAAGGTTTACCTGAGCCGTTTCCCTCAACCAGCGCCTCTTTCTGACAATCTTCATCTTTTTGATGATGATAAAATATTATTAAACATGGCTGCATCGGCTCTTGTAGCTTCACCTGCAGCCGAGTGGGGGCTGCTCCAGCTACTGATAGAAGTTTGTGCGTTTATTCGCAAGATCGATTTGGCAGAGCTTGACTCCGTGACTGTTAAGCATGACGGTCCAAAGGCTGCGTGGGAGAATGCTATGACCGATGGGGTCATCCGCATTGTATTCCGTAAAGAAGTGCTTGATGACGCTGAACTCCTTGGCGCACACCTGATTGTGACCCAGGGAGCAGCTCTCTTACCATCTGCATGCTTTTAACCCGCTTGAGTGGTTTTGATGCGAGTTCGGTTGCTCTCTTACATGTTGCGCTGACGGACTGCATGCCTTTGAAAGACACAGTAAGGGGATGGAGCAGCAACAGCACAAAGTGGAACTAACGCGCCCACTATTAAGTGTGCAACCTCTTTCTTGTAGCTACTATGGCTGGGAATTCTGGGAATATTTTTTATTCTCGCTCTTTTTTCTTGCCTTCTCTCTCTCTTTCTCACACACAGACATACACGATTCTCCCGTTCTTTCCACTTGTTTTTGTTTGTTTGTTTGTTTGTTTGTTTTATGTTTATTTATGTTTATTTACTTATTGGTCATCTCGGCGTGGCGCTGATCTTATCATCTATTTTTTTTTTTTTTTTTACTGTTGTTGCTGTACGTTATATATGCGTGTGTATGAAGTTTGGGTGTATTGTTTTTGTTCGTTTGTTTGTTTTAGACCTTGCGAGGTTGCGAGGGAAATCTTCTGGTCCCAGAGGTGTCTGGTAAATGTACCCAATAATACCTTACTTTTTCAATGCATCACTGTGAAGGTCGTCGTGAAGGCTACGTTTTTTTTGGAGGCCCACCCATCTCCAATCCGCCCTGACCTACACGGGAGGACTGGGCAGTGGTGCGTACAGCACCCACTCTTTTGTTTTATTACTTAATAGTCGGAGAGAGTGCGGGATCGTCTTTGACACTATCACTGTTGGGTATTGCTTGAATAATGATATACATGCAGTCGCTATTGACTGTACGGAAGGGTGCTCATTGTGCTTCCTTTCCTCTTTTCTTTTCTTTTTCGTTTTTCTATTAGAGGAAAAGCCGAGGCGCAGGCTGTTCTGCATATATACATAAGTGTATAAACGTATTTTTTTTTTGTTGATACCAGAAGCTGTTAGATATATATATATATATATGTAGTGGGGAAGTCTGTTCTTCTGCTTGAGGCGTTCGGCGTGCGTGATGGGGGGTAATTGCCCTCTTTCTCTCTCTCTCTCTCTGTTTCTTTTTATTATTATTATTTCTTGCTTTTTCTACTCTTTGTTCTTTTTGTTTCTGCTGCACGGGTAGCTGCCAAGTTAGTATAGGTCATGAGCATAATGAGCTCCGTGGAGGCTTTTGTTCTGCAGTCCCTCGCTTCTACAGATGCTGTCGAGTCTGACCAGCTGGCGGAGACGCTGCAAGCCAACCACCAAGACGTTGTGGGTGCCATCAAGTCGTTGGAGTCGGACGGCTACGTCGTGAGCGAGATGAAAACGAAGCCAACGTGGAAGCTGACGAATGAGGCCATGAAGATATGCGAGAGTGGCAGCCCCGAGTTTCTCCTCTGGAAGATGTTGTCAGGGGGTGCGATGCCTCAGGATGACGTTGCGGCGAAGTTGGGAAAGGAAGCCACTGCCGTGGCGCTAGCGAATGGCATGAAGGCAAAGATCTTTGCTTTAACTAAAAACGAAGGCAAAATGGTCGTTGCGCGCTCCCCATCCGTCTCCTCTTTTCACGACGGCACACGAGTTTCCCTCACTCAGGCGTTGAAGGGCGAACATGTCGATCCGAAAGACGCAGAGGCACTCAAGAAGCGCAAGCTGGCGACACTCGACAACGTGAAGATCTTTTGTGTAACCAAGGGCCCAAACTATGCGACAACACGACGGGCAAAGGCTGTGGGGGATCTTACGAAGGAAATGCTGCAGGATGGGTCGTGGAAGACTACCGAGTTCAAGGATTATAACATGGACGCGGCGGGTCGAGAGGTGAGCTGTGGCCAGCTGCACCCGCTGCTGAAGGTGCGCCAGGAGTTCCGCGAGATATTTATGGAGCTTGGTTTTCAAGAGATGGAAACAGATCACTGGGTGGAGTCGTCTTTTTGGAACTTTGATGCTCTCTTTATCGCACAGAATCACCCCGCCCGTGATGTGCAGGACACGTTTTTCGTCTCAAAACCAGCAACCCATGAGCTGAATCACCACGAGGTTGTTGACTGCGTGCGCGACATGCATGAAAAAAAGTTTAAGTACACCTGGAAAGTGGAGGAGGCACAGCGCAACGTTCTACGCACGCACACAACATGCTGTTCCGGGTTCTGGCTTCACCAGATTGCGAAATCGTCGCCACTGCTGCCGGACGGACGTCGTGATTTCCGCCCTGGTCGCTACTACAGCATTGACCGTGTCTTCCGCAACGAGGAGATGGACCGCACACATCTTTGCGAGTTTCACCAGATTGAAGGCTGCGTCATCGACCGCAACATCTCTCTGTCGAACATGATGCACACATTTCAGCTTTTTTTTAGCCGCATTGGTGTAGAGAAGCTACGCTTCAAGCCTGTCTTCAACCCGTACACGGAGCCTTCGATGGAAATCTTTGGCTGGCACAAACAGCTGAAGCGGTGGATTGAGGTAGGCAACAGCGGCCTCTTCCGCCCCGAGATGCTGGTGCCGCTGGGCTTTGACGAGGATGTGACGGTGATGGCGTGGGGACTGTCGCTCGAGCGGCCAACGATGATCAAGTACGGCCTGTCAAGCATCCACGAGCTCTTTGGTCAGAAGGTTGACCTGCGCTTTATCAAGAGGTCTAAGCTGATGCGTTTCTAAATTGTGGGGGTGCTGGAGGCCAAAAGAAGAGAGAAAGAAAAAAAGTGGCGGAAACAAATCTGCTAATATATATATATATATATATATATAAACAACCGCATTGCAATTAAAATACAAAGCGAAAGAGAGAGAAGAGGGGAGGAAGAGGAAACGTCACTCCCCAGTCGTTCCACACCACCACGCCCCAGACACACAACTTGGGAAGAAAAAAGGAAGAAAACACACAAACATCCGCGCAGCAATAACATGAAGAACACGTGCAGGTATTTGAACATACAAAGAATGCAAATTAGAAAAAGAAAAAGTGGGCTGGGGGGAGTAACCGTTCAAAAAACGTGAGGAGTGCCCGCGGTGCGAGAGTCCTGTTTGTGAGCGGGCTCTTGATCCTGGGGCCCTGTGCAGTAATTCTGGTAAAGAATGGGAAATAAATAAAAGACATTGATGTGGCCATGCGTTACCCTTATTGCTCTACACGGCCGTGTTTCCTCTCCTTATTAGCGCCATCATTATTTGTTGCCTTTCTTGGCTCATTAACTGTTCATTGTTGCGTCCGCTATTTTTATCTTTACTTTCACTGTTCTCGCCCTATTTCCTTTTTTTTTTTTTTATTATTCCCCGTTGATTGCTCTGTGTAGTGTGGAGGAGAAGTCCAGCGATGGTGAAGCCGCACCTTCGTCACTACTGCGTCGTCGGCCGCGAGACGCCGTCGGAGAAGAACCCCGAGCCGACCGTCTACAAGTATGAGGTTTTTGCGCCGAACTTCGTCGTCGCCAAGAGCCGCTTCTGGCGCATGATGCGGGATAAGAACAAGGTGAAGTCGACCCACGGTGACGTGCTCTCCTGCAAGGTCGTGAAGGACCGTAAGCTGGCGGCACGCAACTACAGCGTCGACATTGCGTACTACAGCCAGCGCTGCGGATACACGCACATGGTGAAGGAGTTCCGTGACGTTTGCAAGGCGGGGGCGGTGAGCCAGGCGTATCACGACCTCGCCTCCCGCCACCGTGCGCGGTACTGCAACGTTGAGGTGCTGGGCGTGAAAAGCATCCCGAACCACCAGGTGAAGCGCCTTAGCATTGCGGAGTACCACGCCAGCAACCTGTCCTTCCCGCTCCTGCACCGCCGCGTCAAGGCTCCGCGCAAGGACCGCGTC
>NW_021705998.1:25322-28068 GCF_003719475.1 Trypanosoma rangeli
AGAACCCCGAGCCGACCGTCTACAAGTATGAGGTTTTTGCGCCGAACTTCGTCGTCGCCAAGAGCCGCTTCTGGCGCATGATGCGGGATAAGAACAAGGTGAAGTCGACCCACGGTGACGTGCTCTCCTGCAAGGTCGTGAAGGACCGTAAGCTGGCGGCACGCAACTACAGCGTCGACATTGCGTACTACAGCCAGCGCTGCGGATACACGCACATGGTGAAGGAGTTCCGTGACGTTTGCAAGGCGGGGGCGGTGAGCCAGGCGTATCACGACCTCGCCTCCCGCCACCGTGCGCGGTACTGCAACGTTGAGGTGCTGGGCGTGAAAAGCATCCCGAACCACCAGGTGAAGCGCCTTAGCATTGCGGAGTACCACGCCAGCAACCTGTCCTTCCCGCTCCTGCACCGCCGCGTCAAGGCTCCGCGCAAGGACCGCGTCATCTTCGTCAAGAAGAACACGAAGCGCGCCGTCGTTGCATAGTCGTCTGTTTTCTCCTTTATGCAGCATTACATTTGTTTTCTACTGGTGCTGCCACCTTTTTAATTTGTTTTGTTTCAAAAAAAAAAAAAAAACAATGAACGGCCCCGTCGCCACATTTTGATTATTATTTTTCTCTGCTATGTGTCTTCTGTGCTCCGCGTGTTCCTTTTTTTTGATTGCCGTCGACCCCGAAAGTAAACTTCTGCGTGCGCGCGCTCTCTTTTTTTTCTCCGTCACGCAGTCTTTGCTCAATAGTATTGCCCGGCACTGCCGTTGAGCTCGGGTGTAACCGAACTTAATAGCGCCCAAGGGGATAAACAGAAAGGGGTGGGAGAGAAAGCATTCGAAAAATAAACTAAAAAGAGCTGACTTGCCTTTGACGTGCGAACAAACACAAGTGCTGGCAGAGAGGCAGGGGAGGACAGTGATTGTGTGGGTTGGGTTCTTTTAGCACGTTCAACTTTGCATTGCCAGGTTGAAAATAAAAACATTCTTGCTCACAGTTTTTCTTTTTGTTTATATATACATACATTCATTTACATATAAGATATCCCTCGGTTGGGTTGGTTACCAGGGTACGTTCAACACTGCGTGCCTCGCTTGGCATTCTACAGTTAATTTGTTGCGTTGTTCTTGTGTACCGACCATCCACGGCCATCGCAGTACAATGCTCATGGGAAAGGTGCACATTAACGCTGATGATCCGGGCAACGCCTATTCGCTGTACGCCACCGCCCCAGTCCCGCCTAAGAAGCCAGGCACCGTTCGTATTTGGGTCGACGGCTGCTTTGATATGCTGCATTTTGGGCACGCCAATGCGCTTCGCCAAGCGGCAGCCCTGGGTGACGAGTTGTTTGTCGGGTGTCATTCGGACGCGGAGATTAACCACTACAAGGGCCCCCCAATTATGCATGAGGAAGAGCGTTACGAGGCACTTCGTGCGTGCAAGTGGGTTGACTTTGTTGTGGAGGGGTATCCGTATGTCACGCGACTTGCAGACATGGATCGCCTAGAGGTTGACTACGTTGTACACGGCGATGATATTTCTGTGGACCTGAACGGCCGTAATTCGTATCAAGAGATTATTGATGCCGGGCGTTTCAAGGTTGTAAAGAGAACCGAGTGTATTTCCACCACGGATATTGTGGGGCGAATGCTGCTTTGCAACCCCAGTAGCGTATTGACTGCATCTGAGAAGAAGCTTCTGAAAGATGAGGCCAATAGACATCTTGGCTTTCATTACTTAACAACATCTCGAAAAATTGCTCAGTTTAGCAACAATCGCTCTCCGAACCCTGGCGATCGAATTGTTTATGTGGATGGAAGCTTTGATTTGTTTCATTATGGCCATATCCGTGTCTTGCAAAAGGCGCGTGAGCTAGGTGACTACCTTATTGCCGGCATCCATGATGATGGTGTAATTCGCAGGGTAAAGGGAAAGAATTTTCCCATCATGAGCCTTAACGAGCGCGTTCTTGGTGTGCTGGCATGCAGGTACGTTGATGAGGTCGTTATTGGCGCTCCTTACGAGGTGACACGCGCAGTCATTGATAGCCTCGGCATCACCGCCGTTGTTGGAGGCAAGACGTGTGATGCGTACGAGTACGGGGATGGACGCGACGCCTACGCAGTGCCCAAGGAGATGGGGTGTTATTATGAGGTGGATTCCGGTTGCAACCTCACCACCCACGTTATTGTCGAGCGCGTCGTCAAAAATCATGTGGCATTTCTTAAAAGACAGGCTGCGAAGCGGTTAAAGGATGCCGAGTCTGCTAAAGATCAACTGGGGATGTACAAAAATGTGAGGGAGGTGTAGCAAGGAGAGGAGAGAAGCGCCAAGGGATATCTCTCGTGAGGGGTAAGTGGCAGCAGTGGACGCTCTTTTTTCTTTTTTTTTTCTTTTTTTACGTCAAGATACTCGCCTCATCACTCACATACAGCAAAAAAAAAAAGACGTCTCCTTATCACTTACACGCATGAGTAACAGGAATATGTCTTCTCATTAAATAAATAATAAGTAAAAAAAAAACGTCTTAACTGCCTCGTCAATCTATGGTTTCTGCATTACGAGTTTTGATTACAGCACGTAAGATGGACACGGGACGTAAAAAACACTCGAACGTGTGTGCCCATTGATAGAGAGATATAAATATAGGTTTTTGTTTCTGCCCATCATTCTGGGCTGTGTAAAAGAAAAGATGGATGAGAATAGAAGTTTTGAATCTTTTGTTATATATATATATATATATATATATATATATATA
>NW_021705999.1:0-19669 GCF_003719475.1 Trypanosoma rangeli
TTTGCACAGCCACATTCCCCAAATCCTGAAACGTCTGTGTACTCTGCTCGTTGAAAAGAGCAAGCGGGATCAATGCATCAGTTTGCACAGCCACATTCCCCAAATCCTGAAACGTCTGTGTACTCTGCTCGTTGAAAAGAGCAAGCGGGCTCAATGCATCTGTTTGCACAGCCACATTCCCCAAATCCTGAAACATTTGTGTACTCTGCTCGTTGAAAAGAGCAAGCGGGCTCAACGCATCTGTTTGCACAGCCAGATCAGCTTTCATCAAAGCGTCCGTTGAGGAGAACCTTAAATTGAGTCTCTTTTCAAGAGAAATTTTTGCCTCACGCATCTGCGCCAAATCCGCTGTCAGGCGACTTCGCTCGGATAAAAGCTGCCGCATCAGCTGTTCCATCTTTGACCCCTTCTCAGAAAGATCCTGTATTGCTGCAGTGTGTATCCGCTCCATTTCAGCCAATTCATTACTCAATCGCTCATTCTCTCGTTGCAGACGCTCCACACAGTCGGTATCCCTCTTTATGTGGAGTGAAGCAATCCCATTTAGAACTCGCTCAACACGACTCGCCGTCCACGCCATGGTCCCCCCACCCCCCGCCCCCACCTCTAGTGTAATGGGAGTGTGACAACGGTGAGGAGACGCAAGTCTACCACAAACCACCAAAAGCGCAATTGAAGAAAGAAAGAAAGTCATTGTGTATGGTTCAGCGGCTTGTAGTACGTACGCTTCGCATAGAAAACAATGGAATAAAACTCACAACCCACCTACACCACTAACAAATCGTCAAGGCCTTCACAGAAGCGGTTGACACCACAGAGAGAATGCAAAACAAAGCGTAAGTAGCTCCCAAACAACAACACACACATAGATACACACGAAAAGAGGGGTTAAAGTGTGAAGACCCACTGAACTTGCTGCTTCGTTAGCAGCTTCCAATAACTACACCAAAGGCTGTGGAATCTGTTTAGCAATACCTCAAACTCTAAAACCCCATAGTGGTGTGCAAAGCCCATGAATTCTGAACACAACCATCGGATGCCGACGGTGACTGGAGCGGCAAACACAGTCGTGCTCTACCAGCACCGCATCGCGCTCCGTTTCTATTCACAACCAGGCCGAAGCAGCAATCCAGTAATGCCACGGGTACGGTCCGCCTTCAAAAAATACCTGATATCATGTTTCTCACTCCAGAGGTGAGTACGGAACCGGGATAGGGGAGCTCCCCAAGGAATGCACAACGGGATAGTCCCCATCATCGCCACATACACGGGGACAGATAAGTGTGTCACATCTCTGCAGAGTTTTCTGTTCTGTAGTCTCGCAGCGACACAATAGCCGCTTGCAGCAGCGACCAAGACGACCTCATAAATGAAGCATATCTGCATCATCTTTTCCTTGCCATCACACTCCCCATCATTCCACATGGGCACGCAGAACGAAGGAAATAATCATGTAATCAAAAGACACCCGCTTCTCCTCTTCAAGCACTTCAAGCCCTCCCCTTACAGACAAACTGATATCCCCTTCCTTATTCCTCTTTCTCACACACACATTAAATACGTGCAGGGACACAAGCAAATAAAGAAAGAGGAACTGAAAGCGAAAACAAAAAAAAAAAAAGATAAAAAACTGCGGAGCCAAAGACGGCGCAATCGCACCCACTGCAGCTTGACGTCCCTTCTGAAAGTCGATTTATCCTCTTCGCTGTTTTTTTTTTCCTCCCAATTTTGTTACTTCACAAATATTACAAGGTTCAAACTTTTTTTTTCTTCAACATACACACAAGCGAGTAAAAAGGAAAGAAAAAGCAAAAACAAAAAAAGCAAGCATGATAAGCACTAAAATAGTGGCAGTCATAAATGCAGTTTGTCCCATACACCCCCGATCAGGTGCACGGATTGCGTCACACCCTCCACGTTGACATCCCACAAAGGGGAGGTGGCGGTGATGCGTGGAAACAAATAATACACGCAAACGAGCACACCCAACTTCTCTCGTGACTTCAGGTCTCTTATTGAGCTTCAGCGTCGCTGCCGCAAAATACACCACTCACCCACACACAATGCTCAAATATTCCTTTGTTCATATATATATATATATATATGTATTATATATATCCTTTTAATTTATTTGTGCTGGCTAAATATGTCTTATTTTACATTCTTTTTTCTTTTTAGTTTTCAGTGTGCTTCTCGTCAGTGCCTTCTTTTTTTTTCCTCTCTCTCTTCCCGTTTATCTCTCCTTTAATTGAATGTTACGTCGCCTCCCTCCGCTTCTTGAGTATACAAGTGCCCCACTCCACACCGGATTATTCCTCTTGTCAACGCGAAGCGGAAATCAGAACTTTGTTCTTTCTTTTTGTTTTCTTCTTCACGCCCTTATTATGTTAATACGCATTCTTTTTTTTTTGTTTTTTGTTTTTTTTCGTTGAGGGCAACACTCCGCCCCCTCCACACACACACGCATAGACTGTACAGCCACGTCAACGCCTGCAGGCCCATTCATGCAGCATTCGAAAATGTTAACAGCATAGTTCTGCTGGTGGGGTGTCACCCATGACGCACTGGCAAACTAGTGGTCATGCTGCGATGACAGCAACTCGTAGCTCTGCCCCATCATGTCCTCCTGGTGGTTGCTATCGTATTCAACAGCAGAAACACGGTCGATACCAGCAGTCCTTTGAACAAGATCATCAAGTTTCCCCTCCAACTTCTTCGCATATGGAGCATTTCTAATGGTGGGCATAAGAGGGCGAACTGCGGAGACAAGTGACTCTGCCTGGGCCGCCGAACATATAGTAAGGGCGGTTTGAAGCACGTAGTTACCGTAATCGTCCTGAATAAGTCGAGAAACAACATTGGGGGAACACATGGTTTCTACGTACATCTCTTGCACAGACTGTGAGGCTCCACGCAACACTTTCTCGATCACATTGGAGCTAAATTTATTCATGCAAAGTTGAACTAAGTGTGGAAGAAATGCAATTGCAATCGTGTCTGTCGTTTTACTGTCCTTAAACTCCAGAACGTACTGAAGAACATAGTTCCCAAAAGGATCCTCAGCTATCTGAAGGCAGCAGCGAATAATCTGGTCCACTAGCGTTGCCTTTTGGGAAGCAGACGCATACTCAAGACAACGCTGGAGCACACAGCATCCCTGCTTGTTCTTTGCAATACAAATGCAGTCTGACCCAATCGCCGCATAAATAAAGTCTTTATCCGCGTAACTGAACCGTTGCAACACCTTCTGAATGACATGATTTCCATGTGCATCCTTTATCAAGCGAACAACATCTTTTGACAGAGCTTCCCGAAGAATATCTATCTCCTCACGTGAGGAAATGGTTTCAACCATTTTCTGCACACTGAATGTTCCATGCGGTGTTAGGGCTATGGATATAAGTTTGGGAGCTGCAACGCGCGCGACATTGTAACGCAGCTCCTGAGGCATAATGTCAAAGAGTTTCTGGATAAGAAAATTGGCATATTGATCTGTCATCAGCTCCGCCACATGTGGGACAATTTCGTTCATAATAACACGGACAATTTCCCCATCCCCGTTTGGTCCTCCTAATAAACGCTGAAGAAATCGACATCCATGTTGATCTTTTGCTATCTCATACACGGAACCCCGCAAGCCTTCCGGAGTAGCGTTGGCATTGCACCCGCGTACAGGTACCTGTGGATGGGGCGGGTTAACGATATGACCATTCCATTCCATGTAATTCGCAGCACCCCTGTCTTTCTCTCTGCTCACAACATCTTCCATCGTCATGAGCATGTGTGGGTTGCTATTCCCAGGAGCATTGACTTTCAGTATCTGTGTGGGTGTCATCCCCCGCTTTCCCATGGGCGATAAAGCAGCATACGACACGGTTGCAGCCACGTTCTTCGGCGACGGCTCAAACGGTGGGGCATCAACTCGCATTATACTTGGCGGAGCAGAAGTTGCGGCTTGAGGCGAACTAAACAGGTTGTTTGATACAGGAAAACTAACAGGTGTGTGAGTACGCGTCCAAGATATTTTTGAGTTATGTTTGTGTTTATTCAGTGGCGTGGGGTCAGTAGGAGTCATGGAGGGTGTGGCGAATACCTGAGAACTTTTCGTGTAGATGCCTATCGGTTTCGCTGTCTTGTCGTCATCAACATTCCACCCGCCTTGAAGAACTCCGGGAGCTTTGACGTCGGTGCTCTTGTACTCATCTTCGTGCACAGTCCACATCGACGGTATGAGCGCGGAACAAGAGCTACGAAGAGGGAACAAACAAACAAACAAACAAAAAAAAAAGGGCGCCAATCAGAATGACCCAGAACAAAACGTCTGCAAAGCTGCGCCACGCTACACAAAAAAAAAGGCCAAAGAGCAACAACTGAAAGCAAACTCACACTCAGAGGACAGAGAATACAAAAAAAAAAAAACTCCAGACAGACAGAGAGGCGGGAAGGAAGAGAGTAAGAGAAAGCTGATGGAGAAAGAGCGGCATTCACCGCGGAAGCACATCCTTCACTTTGTCTCGTTTATAGCCCCAGCGGCAACAGAAGCGGTGAAATCAAAGTTTTCAAGCAACTCGGCAAGCTCTTCGTCATCCCAGGAGGCAGACCCCGAAGGACTTCTGCCCGCAGAGGCTGTTGGACTGTCCAAATAATTTTGTCTGACGATGGAGCTGCCGTGACCCTCAGACGCTACATTTGATGGAAATAGATGATCCTCGACGGCGTGAAAGGTGCAAGCTCTTCGCCATACAAGAGAGTAAGCGTAGGTGCACAACACCGTGAAGGTCGTCACAAAATAACAAACAGGCTCCATGACATCCCAACCGTACACGACAAATGTCAGATACGCTAAAAGTGTCATTTGTGCCCCACTAAGTAAGGACACAATCGCCCAAAAATCACGACGAAATACTATACCATTTTTATCTTTGGTGGAAACAGCAAAGAGTTCTTGGGTGGCGCGTTGCTGCATGTAGGTAGGGGTTCTTCGAGAGAGAGTAGGAAGCTGTAGCCTGTGATATACAGCGTTTACGACATCAGAAGGTCTAATATACACATATTCACCCATTACTATCACCTCCCGCGCCTGTTGAAGCTGCTCCAGGTAGCGCGCCGCCTCAACTGTAGTCATGCGTTCATTAATAGGCGCATAGGGATTTGTCGTGCATAGAGTGAGAAACTCCTGCTTTGTAAAAAACCTTTTTCCACTGCAATCCACCACACATCGTGCCCGCAATTTCTTCTTGAGGCACTGCATGATCATCGATGAATCCCATAATGCTAGTGTCTTTCGAATCATAAGTTTTCTACTACACGAGCAACAAGCACAGATACATACAAAAAACAAACAAACAAACATTAGCACCACAGTGGCCTCCCAGACACGCACGCATGCGTACACACACAAGCACTTTTGTACTTGTGAAGAGGATGCATGCACTTAACAATAAATAATTCTCAACATGTCGACTGTCGCTCAGTTGTTTCCTTTTTCTTTGCCGAACTCGCTTTGATGCGATTTTCTTCCTGCTTTTCCATTCATTCAACGTCTTACCCCCTTTCCTTTTCCTTTCATTTCCTTTCTTTCTGTCATTGCAAGCAACAACATTCTCATAAAAGGGGCGGGAGCAGGTAAAAGAAAGTGACAAATGTTCACCCATCCAAACAACAGACTCCACTCATGACACTAAATCTGGTCCAAGTAGTCCTTCAGTTGCTCCACAGTGAAGATCTCAAACTTTCCCTCACTTACCCGTCCTACCTGCGTGTTCTCTGCCGTCATCGTGCCATCAAAGCCCTCCTTCAAAGTCAAGAGGGCTGTGTGCACGGCATCCTCCATTTCCATTTCATTTGTGTAGCGTTTCTCCAAAAAAGTTTTGGCATCCGTGCTTCCCTTGCCAATTGAGGTGGCCTTCCACGCCCAAAAGGTGCCACTGGGGTCCAACTGATAGAGATGGTTGCCCTGGCAATCGGCCCCAGCGACAAGGAGCGAGCAGCCAAAGGGTCTAACCCCACCAGATTGCGTAAATTCCTGGTAAAGGAAACTTATTTGACGAACAAGTTGGCTAACCGGCATCGGCTCATGGTACGTCAAACGGTACCTTTGACACGCTTTTCGGGCAGCGTCGACAAGCACCCTGCAATCAGGTCCAATTCCACTGTACGTGCAGCCAACGTGGTCATCAAGAACAAATACCTTTTGCACCGTCAATGAGTCAGCAAGAGGAGACGTCGTCTTCTTTTCTGCAGCGATTACTACTCCATCCACCGCCTTGACGCCCAGGGCGGTTGTGCCTTTACCCGCTGCCGTGGTTGCGTACTCAATCTGCACAAGCCTCCCGGAAGGGCTGAAAGTTGTCAGGCCATACGCGGACTCAGCCATAATTCAAACAAAATGAATGCAACCGAAGGACAACAACAACAACAAAATAATAAACGGAATAAAAATATTCGTGAACTCTTGTAATACCCCTTGCGCGTCAAACAAAGTCCAAAGAGAAAGAGAAGGAGAAAGAGGTGGTAGTGTGTCTGTTCAGCTGCAAATTTATAATATCACTGTTACCACTGTTTCTGCAGGCACATTTATCTTCTTGCCAATACTAACAATGAAGACACACAATTCCCCAGTGCAACTCCATCCAAAGAGTGACACGTCCTACTAGCGTACCCATTCCTACAGAGATGTTCATCCCCCATGCCTTGCCAAAACTAAACTAAAAGACATGTGATTTTTTCCTAATCAATATATTCTCTCACTTGTTTGTTTTTGTTTTCTTTCCTTTTCTTCTATTCCCTTCATTTCCTCCCATCTCGTTGAGAGTTTGTCTTCTGCTACCTTTTTCCCCCTTTTTGTTTTGCTTTGCCTCCCAAGTCCTCCTACTCATCATAAATAGGCACCTTGCCTTTCACAAAGACGTCATGAAGGATGGGGGCCTTTTCACGGAAATCTGCGGCATCCGCGTCGTACAGGGGCTCAAAGTCGCGATCCAGCCAGAACTCGTAGGCACCCTTACGATTCGTTTTCACCGGCTGATACAAGGGCTCAAACTCCTTCCATGGCTTTACACCGTAGAGGATAACATGATCAAAGTGTCCTAAGGCACGCTTCTCTTCCCACTTCTCCAGCCACGACTCGTGCATCATTCGCTCGAGATACCAGCGCATTTTCTTGCACATGGAGTGCTCCTCGCCCCAGTTGCCAATGCAGTGAAGCCACTGGTAGTATGCAAGAATACCATTTTTCTGCTTGTTGTGCGTAAAGCAGAACCTTGGGTCATTAAAGTCGGAAAAGTGAGGAACTGCGGGCATCTCCTCCCGCTGGATCTTATAGTTCTTATGGTCAACAAAGGGCATCTTTGACTGCCTCAATTCTTTCACAAAAACTCAATAGACACACCCAAAGAGACGAAACAAAAAAAAACGGGAAAAAGTGCATATTTATACGTATATACTTTGCAATGACGTAAAGTTAGAAATGAATGACGTGTAGCAAAAAAATACCTCATGTTTATGGATGCATGTTTCCAGATATTAGGTGTGTGGAAAATATATTCATAAATAAATGAACAAATCAGTCCAAGAAAGAAACTCAGTGGTTCTCAACGCGACGGAGCTTGGCGTTTCCGTTGATGAGACGTACATCCAGTTCATGAGCCTTGCGCACAATAGCCTTGCGCGACTTGGCACCCACGGTGTGGGAGATGACGCCTGCGTACTTGCGGTTCTGCATGAGCAGCATGTAGAGGTCCTTCACGTTGTTAATGGGGAAGTTCTTGAATCCCGATGGCGTGATGTACTTCGTCTTGCGGTCGCTACCGTAGCCCTTGTTGGGCATGGCCTTCTGTCCCTTGTAGCGGCGGCGCACCGGCGAGTCCTCACCCCGGGGCTTGCGCCAGCTGCTGCTCAGCTGCGGGAAGGCCTCGCACTTGTGGCGCGTGAACTTCTTCGTGCGCTTCTTCACGACGCTCTTCAGGATGACCGGCTTCACCATTCTGAGTCCCTTTGCTGGGCAACGTCGACGGGTGAGTTCAACAAGAATTGAAAAAGCAACGTAAAAAAAAAAAAGTGCAGGGAGAAAGATGAGAACAAAGAAACAATAACAAAAGCAAAAAATCAGGCTGCCAGAACAACCATAATCCCTGCTTTAAATGGAAAACACAAATTACGCCCGTGGAAGTAGCAGCCGCCATTATTAGCACAAACCGATACCTACAAAATACGGCCGGACAAACACCCAAACACGTGCAAACAGGGGACCATGCATGTTATTGGTTCTGTTTCACTGAAGGCTTAGCTCTCTTAGGTGAGGTCAGGAGACGAGCAACTGCTGCACTAGCAGCGGCAAGGACAGACATTCGGTCCATGAATGTAAAGGTGGTGATATCTCCCTTTCGGCAGCGCAGGGCAAACACTATGGCACGTCTACCCTCGTCAGACAACTCGGCTTCCTTCACGGCTGAAGCCAAGGCTAAAAGCCAGTCTTTTTCATCAGTGACAACCTCCACACTCCAACTTTGGTTTGCTAATACGCCATCAACTTGACGCACCAGCTCCTCACAGAAGGGAACCACCCTTGCAGCGCAGCGGCCGCAGGCTTTAAACCTACCCGCCTCCCCAACCTCACCCGCACAAAAGCAGAAGCGACACTCCATATGCAGAGGACACGGAAACCTGGAATCAAATGAGAGGAAGAGGGGGAGAGAGGCGGAACGCCGCAGTCTCTTCATATAGCGTCAGCTGAATATAGCATAATCATTCACTGAGGAGGGCTTGCAACAATTGTTAGCGCATGGATGTCCCCTGACAAAAGTTCATCTTTAAACAAGTCATTTACCATTCTATGCCGCCTAATAAGCGGAATATCTTTGAACGTGTGAGACACAATTGTCACACTGTACTTGCGGTCCTCTTCGCTTATGGCGGTCACCACACATGAGGTGGGCTCTAAACTTGAGCGAATCCGCGCCTCCATTTCTGCCACGGTAACCATTTTATTAATATTATTATTATTACTATTTTCCTTCCCCCTCCTTCGTGCTTTCTTTCTCTAGTCAATGCAATGTCGCTCACTTCGGCAGGGAACAACAAGAAAACACACACACACACACACACACACACACTGAAAGAAAGTGAGATAATAACAATAATTCATTGAATGTGAACAACGCAGCAGCAACATCCGAAAAATAAAGACAACCACCACCATAAGCACCGTCAAACCGCCACTGCCAATCCACTCCGTCAGAGTGCCAGAACACCTCGCGCCACCCCAGCTAGTGCAAAGCAAAAAAAAAAAAAAACGGAGATGCAAGCTACATCTTCTGATAAAGCATTTTTCCAACTCCCTGCAGACGACGTCGACTCTCCCTCCACTCGCGCCGCCGCGTGGCTACGTCTGCGGACCAGGTGAGGCGACTTAGCGCACACTCTAGCAAGATGTCCGTAGACACACGCATCTTCTTGAGTGCACGGCTTTTGCTTCCACAAACTCTCGAAGCTGAAGACTCAGGAGGGGCGGCCGCCACCTGAGGCGTATCACCAAGCAAAACCGGCTCGGGACACTCCACAAAAGAAGCCTCCTCTCGTCGAGGGGAAAATGATGACATGCTGTTTTCTTCTCCCTCCTCTGGCGCATCGATTAAATTCTGCAACTGCTTCGCAGCATCCAAAACATGCGAGAATGCAGACATTGTTGGCACCTCAACTGGCAGCGAAGTAGAATCAGATGGACCAGAGGTATCTGATGTCGGTGACACAACGAAGACCTCACACTCGTCTGACGCATCTGCAATACTCGGTGGAGAGTCACTTGGAGGTAACAAGGATGGAGAACTTCTTCCTTCCTCCTCCGTACTGCCTGGTTTTTCTAACAATTTCGTTTTTTTCGCAGACAAGGCCCTTGCTTGCCGTCCCTGCCGCTGCTGTTTTTCTTTTCGTCTCCTCTCCTTCAAGACATCTTCCAGCCGTACTCGCTCCTCCTCTTCTTTTACTGCCAGCTGTTGTTTTTTTGCCGCGGAAAACAACCGCTCGTGTGCCGTCTGCGCAGACTCCTGCGACCTCCTGCAGTTGTTGATCCTTGGCGCAAACGTTAATTCCTCGTTCGGTGTGGGCGCAAGGGGCGGCGGCGTTAAGTGCCACAGCTGTGCTCCATGTTTTTTTTCGTACTCATCGAGGGCCAAGCCAAAGGCAGTTCTGGAAAAATCCCTTGACAAATCTGCTTGCCGCAGTGCCTCACGTATCTTTTCGGCAACCGCATTCGGTAAAAAGGCATCTTCATGGCGCCTCCGAGTAAAAAACATGTACCACTCGTCTACTCGCCGCCTTCGCGCGCGGAGACTTAACTCCTCCGTTCCGGAAGAAAGTTGAGGTGCAAAACACAATTCTTCCTCATCCATGGAATGCCTACATCGTGTCTTTTCCATCGGCTTAACAAGCCGCCCAACGACATCCTCGCCGTTTACATGCAATGATGCTTGACAACGACCCGCATCCAGCTCTTCCCGCAGCTTATGCAGCGCCAACTGACGCCTTGCCTCGTACATGTAAAGACGATCAATATGCGCCTTAATATCATCTGGAGTGCGCTTAACCAAAGAAATCTGCGGCTTCACCGCCTCCTCTTCCATTCGATACCGACGTCGAGCCGAATCCAAATGTAATCGCTCCTCCACAGGAATCACAGTTGCGCTGTTGCCCCTCACCCGACGCACTATGCGCTCGGAACCTTTGGAAATCGTGGGGATGGGCTGACACTGCCCATCAGCTTCCGGCTTCCATGCCTCAAGAAGAAGATGTTGACAAAGGCGAGTATCATGCTTGGAACACCTAGGGATGTTCCCACGACGTGGAATTGCCTTGGCCCGTTTTGTGATTGTTGGTTGAAACGAATACGCCTTAAACGCATTTTCCCGGGCAGCACGTATGGTGGCCCACTTCTCTTCTAATTTATTTCGTGTTTTAACCCCTCTATAATAAAGTTCTACCAAACAATCTTTGCGTCCCTGGGGCGAGTGCAGAGGATGATGCATAGATCCCCCAACAGGAACACCTGCCGCAACAAGCAAAGGCTCGCTGGCTTTTACAGTCTGATGGTTGCCAGCACAATCTATGGATGTGTTCTCCGGTGGAATAACGACAGGGGCATGGGGTACATGAATAGAGGAAAATCTCTCTCCCTCGTCACCAGAAAACATATAAAAAGTATCATTTCGATCGCAAACTGGTGGTTTCCACTCTTCTCCCTCTACTGCATCTTCCATGTTGTCCAAATGCATATCATCCGCTTTTGTACGAGAAACTGAAACACTCCGGTGAGTCTCGGATGACGACGTGAAAGCAGGATTCTTTAACGGAGAAACCAACATGTCATCATTGTAACAGACTCCTCCCCCTGCAGGGCTACGCTCACTGTTCCCTTCAATCTCCATGTTACTGGAACCACTTTTTCCCGAGGCCGTCTCGAGAGCAAAAAATTTCTTTATATCCATCGCTGGCAGCTGCCTCCGCGTCTCATGAGACTCCATGTCAAGGTCATTTCTGAGATTAGATGATGATAACAACTTAGACTCCAAGGGCAGAATTATTTTAGACATTTTCAGGATCGACGTTCAGCGCACACCCACAAGTGTCTACAAATGCTTCTTTAAAAAAAAAAAAAAAAACGACCCGTATAGCTCAAGAGAGCAAACAAAGTTAAAAGGGGACAGGCAAGACAGGGCAGAAATAAAAAATAGAGAACACAAAATAGGTAGAATTGAAGACCTAAAATCTACAGTTGTTTATATGTGGTCGTTCCCTTCCCACGACCAAACGTATCCCAGTTACACACACACACACACACACACACACACAAAGCAGCGGGCATAGTCATTGTGGCAAAGCTTGATGTATTTTCCCCTTTCGATTATTACGGACTTATCCGTCACAATGTTACCTCCCCCTCAACGCCCTCAGTGACTGTTGTCACGGGCACTTCCTTCGGCTCAGGTGGAGCAGAGTCTACAGTGTCCGTTGGAACTCCGGGAGGCGAAAGAAGTGGGTCATTGGGTTGCACATCAATATCCTGTTGAGGGTCTGGCACATTATCCGCAACACTAGTGACAGTCTCACACGGTTCCTTCTGGCTGCTTGCCACGTCCTGCGCCTTGTCAAGTTCTTCTTGGAGAGTTTTAACCCTCAATTCCAGTTTTTCGTTCTTCCTCAAAGAGTTGTTAAGCTGCGCTCGTAGCTTGCCACATGTAAGTGAAAGCTCTGCTTTGCTCTTCTTTTCCTTTTCCAGAGCCTCTTGGGTTTCTTTCAATTCCGTCTGAAGGTCCCGGGCATCTCCTTCAGTTGTCTCAGCAGGCGTGTTTGCCGCCGCTGTCGGCGTGGTGGCGGGCAGCGGTGGGAGTGTTGCAGGTGGGCTGGCTGCCACGCTGCGGAAAGGGGATACCGGATACCCCGCTTCCCTGTTGGATGACGCATGCTCTTCGTCCCTCTTGCCCCGCCGCCGCACTTCACCTCGCGCTCCCTGATTGGCGCTCTCATCTTTGCGTCGAATTTCATACGGGGAGTAAGTTTGAAATGCCTTAAAGGCGCCAATGCCACCAAGTAATGCAGCGCCCACACCAATAACAACATCCCTCCAGTCGATTCCCTTTGACTCTTGAGGCATGGGGGGAAAAGGTGGTGGCTGTGGTGCATAAAGCGGTCCAGCGTAGGTTGGCATGGGATTCTGCCGCAGCGCATAGCCTGCCTCGCTTCCCCCATTCCCTGACGCTGGAGCTGAGTTTACTACCGCCGGCCTAGTCCGCCCAAACGATGGGGCATGCATTGCCTTTTTGATTTCATCCAGTGAGGTTGTTTGCCCTGCCTTCTCAAAGGCCTCGCAGATCTCCTCTGCGGTGAGGCCCTTCGTCTTTAAAAACTTTATCTTATTTGCTGCTGGCGTGAACTTCACACGAGAGTCGTGAAGAAACTGCACAGCGCTTGAAACGCGTTTACTTTTTTCTGATTCACCGCAATTCATCGGTTGCTGGGCCCCATCATCTTTTGCTGTGTCGGTGTTTAGTGTATTAATCATCAATGCGTTCGAGAGCTCTCTTCCCTAAAGTGTGTAAAAAGCAGAGGTCGTGTAGCAAAGGAATTTCATGCGGCCGGTCGAGCATATGCCCACAGCAAGAGTAAGAATATTTTAAGCACAACAGCAGCACACACGCACACATGTGTACAAAGAAGAAAACAAGAACTATTCAGAGAAAAACAAAACGAGCATAAAATTCAACAAAAATGTCCATCTCATTTCATATTGGGGCATCGTGCAGTAAAAGTAAGAAAAAAAAAAACAGAAGCCGGAAAAAAAGGAGAACATGACCAATGAAGAGCGTGCGCCACCGTTACTCTTCCTTGAGACGTTCAATGATTCGTTGAATTCGCTCCTGATCATATATGTCCAACTTTCCCGTGGAGACAGAGACAATAGCAATTTCAATGTTGCTTTTGGTCAGCTCCTCTTCCATCACTTGTTTCAAGATCTGCACTGCCAGATTTTCGGCCTCCTCAACAGTCATATTGCGGTGATAGCGTTCATTAAAAACAGTTTGGGCAGCTTCAGCACCAGCACCAATTGCTTGCGCATCGTAGCGGGTGTAAGTGCCGCTAGGGTCCGTTTGCCAAAGCTGGGGACCGTTTTCATCGACACCGGCAATGAGGAGGGAAACGCCAAATGGCCTGGACATCAACTTCTTGCCTCCCCCACCTTCACCAAACCGGATCGATAAATCACATGTGGCCAACGCGCACGATTCAACGCGCATTGGCTCGTCATAAGTGAAACGGTGATTCTGCGCTTCCACACGAGCATGCTCGACCAGAATTCGCGCATCCGCCACCATGCCGCTCAGTACCGTACCCATGTGGTAGTCGATCTCTAAAATCTTGTTCATACTGGAAGGATCAACCAATACAGAGGGCACCCGCTTTTCCGCGGCAATAATAACCGCATCAGGGGTTTGGATGCCAAGACTCGTGCTTCCCAGCTTGATGGCCTCGATCGCGTACTCAATCTGGAAGATTCGTCCCTCGGGGCTGAAGGTATTCACACCCCTGTCATACTCTGTTTTGGAAGAAAACATTGGTAATCTTACTGCAAAGACGCAAGTGGACAGAAACAAAAAACATATAAAAACATAACACTGCAGACATGAGTTGATGACACACTCAAGACGTGCCACAAAGTTTTATTCCCTTTCGGAGAAGTCAATAGACGTCTCGCCTTCCCCTTTTTCTTCAGGGTGGCTGCACCGTTGTGTAAGAGCAGCAACAGATAAAGCAAATAATTAAAAAAAGAAAAGTAAATAAAATTATTTGCCTTACTTGAGCTCACGAAGGCGACGAACCGTGGAGCGGACAGTGCTGTTGTTCGGTGTGCTCAACGTGTAGGCGCCCCCCGCCATGGTCTTGCTGCAGCCGTCGCAGCGCCAAATGCCCACAGCCTTACGGCGAAAGGCAAACTTACCGCAGAAGGAGCAGAAGTGCTTCGCGTGCTGCGACACCTCAAGCTTCTTGGCGCGCTTACGTGGGTTGGCGCCATAGCGGGCTCCATAGCGTCCCATGACGCCCATCTTAACGGTACGTTTTGCCATAATGACTTGCAAGCGGCTAAAGAAAGACAATCACGTGGAAAAATAAAAAAAGATTTGGGTGTATACATATATATATATATATATTAGTCTGGATTGACGCAGCCAGCAACTGGACAGAGAATACAACAACCACATGGAGCAGAAATGTATACGTACATATACATTCATATGCATAGACCAAGGAAAAAGAGAGTGAAATAAAGAATGAAAAGAACAAAAAATGATAAAGATCATCTGTTCTACGCCGAGATCCATTGATGCCGCAACCGTGACAAAACACACCTGACCAAGCGGCTCGACACCCAGAGTGCGTTTGGGTACACGAAAAAAAAGAGATAAATACCCCCTATTGTGTCCATGTCATCATGCTGGATGTTGAGCACCCCTACACAGAAGTGAAACACAGCCCATGAAGCGAGTGTACCCAGCAATAGCGTAAGGGGCCTCTGAAATTTCACGTGAAGAAAAGCAAGCTGCACAGAAACTCCAGAACCGACAAGAAGACCTGCCCCAGGCTGAAGCATTATAAGAAGACACAACATGATGGCATTTACTGTCAACCAAGACAAGTCCCAACTACACGCGCTCCACGCAATCACAAACAAGCCGCTACACAAAACCATTCCCCAATGTCCAAACAACTTGGTTGCATTTAAGGCAAGAAAAGGTGCCACCAAAATCAACGCAACGCATGGAGAGAGAGACAGACCCTCCACCTCATAAATGGAATATCCCACTGAGAGCAGTGATGCCACAAGCAAAATAATACCAAACTGTGCAATATCATACTCCACATACTCAGTGGCACTCAGAGGCACCCATACAGATGTAGAGTGGTGAAAGCGTTCGTCCAGATAACTCAATGTCCCAATAAGTTGATCATGTAGTGCGGCAACGCGGTATGCAACTGAAGCGTCATATAACCCATTAGATTTGTCCGTTCCAATAGCCAACAAACTTATGCCATGTGTCCTAAACGAATACCATGGTTGAGGTCGTTGCGGAGCAAGTAAAGCTGTTTGTAGTGCAGCAAAATAATGTTCATACTTTGAACGTGTCGCAGAATATGAAATGTGCGGATGCTGGCAAAGAAGATCCACGTGCAAAAACCACTCTTGGGCTATCGTGACCGCGACATTCAAGAGATCCTGATTGGGTTGCATTCCATTCTTACCATACACACCAAAGCACAGGTTATGTGTATTTAAAGAGGAAACATTGATAAACAGAGCTGCACGAACAAAGGTGTCAGGGATAGGCCAATGTGACGTACTTTCATTGACAAAGTAAATATGTGTATCACAGGCCATATTCTCTCTCCTTTGTAGAGCAAGTATTATAAGGTTTGCCAGTATCACTGATGACCTCTCTGCAGCATTGACGTAAACGGCAATAGTTTCCGACCCCACAGAACGGTGGCCGCGAACAACACGGTGATACTGGTGTATCGTGGCATCGCGATGGGTCACGTCCGAGCTCGTAATCAAGATCGGAATTCTCCCAATATTGACGGCACTTTCATCAACAAAGTTGTGCCTCGGTTTTACCGCTGGAAGGGCAACAATCAGAAACAACCCAGCGAGCAGCAGAAATGGGGCAGCATTGGCGGCGTGATGCCTCATTTCACGCATAATACGGTCCCGTAGCATTTGCGACAGCAACTACAAGGGAGGGGGAAAACAAAAACAAGGACATCAGCAGCAGCGGCAACAACAACAACACAAAATAAAAAAAAAATGCACAACGCCACCATCAATTAAAATACAGGAGGCAGCAAACAACACAAGAACACAATCAGAGCGGACTGAAACAGCACACAGACAGAAAGACAGACAAATAAAATAAATACAAACAAAAACAAAGTGACACCATAGGCATTCACCATCCTTTTTCTTCTTCATCCTCCTCTTTTTGTTTTCTTCTATTGTTGTTCCGCGTTTTACTCCACCAGGTCCTAAAATTACTGTTACCCCTTAAACACCTCCTACTGGCAAGCGCCATAATTCACCTTGTTGGCTGTATTGTTCATGAGAAGCGCAATAATGAGTCCGTACAGCCCCAGTGCTTCAGCAAAAATAAGCATAAGAATCATGGCCACAAAAATCTTTTCTTGTTTACCGTAAGCACGAACCGACGCGTCACCTGCGATACCAATGGAAAGACCTGCAGCTAGCGAGGACAAACCTGCGGCCAGTCCGGCACCAAAGTGAAGGTAACCAGAAAATGCAGAGTACGACTGCGTCTCCGTCTTGATATTGTTGTTAATGATCACGGAAACAATCAGGCCATAGATGCCAAGAATACCTGCCATGACAACGGGCACGATACCACGCATGATCCGCTCAGCATGAAGGATGCCAAGGTGAGCCACGCCGACACCAGACTTCGCTGTCCCGTAGGCCGAGCCCAGATTTGCAAAAATCAATGCGGAGGCGCAACCCATCGAACCAAAGAAAGCGGCTGATTGGGGGTACACTTCAGCACAAGATACGACCCCAGAGGCAACGGCCCCAGTGGCGATAACGGCAACCATAGCCCCGGCCAATACGGCGGCGTTTTTAAAACTCATTTTTCCTGTAAGATTTTACGAGCAAAATAAAATGGCTGCACAAAAAAAAAAAAAAAGAGACCAACAAAGTGGAGCTAACCGTTTGAAACGTTATGGAGAAACACAAAAAAAGCAACATAATTCCACACGCTTAAACGAGCATATATATACAGTGAGTGGTAATAAAAGAAAGAAACATGAAATAAAAACAAAACACAAAGTGCCCAAAAAAAAAGACCTTACTTTTTCCCCTTGAAGACAGTGACCTCCGTCTTTTGAGCGGCAGCCTTATGCGCATGCAGACGGGCAGTTTTGCGCTGACGAGCGGCACGACGACGGATACCAATCAGTCGCAAATATTCCCGACGTTCTTGTGCTGACTGACGCACCTTCTCTACTGCTAGCTTGGCTTTCTTGGCGCGGCGAGCTCTGATCGTGGACGTGATGAGACGCTGAATCTTTGGTGCCTTAAACCTGTCCTTCTTACCCTCCTTTGACACCTTGCGGCGAACAACGTACTTACGGACATCGTCATCGCGGGAGAGGCCAAAGAGCTTACGAATGTTGTTCGCACGCTTAGGCCCCAGACGACGCGGAAGAGAAGTGTCTGTCACGCCCTCAATTGGCTGCATACCGGTTTTCTCCACAGTGACGTTAAGAACGGCAATATCGTTGGCCAATACGCATCCACGAAGAGACTTGCGACGGCGCTCACCTTGGTACCCGCGAAAGGTGTTGAAGCCAACGGCGCCACGTTTAACAAGGAGGGAAACGCGGCTGGAAGCCATCACACCCTGCACCATGGGGAATCCATCTTTGTCAGACCCGCCGCGAAGCTTAAACGTGTAGCCCTTAAACTCATCGCCAAAAATTTCACCATTAACCTCGTTGCCCAGGCGGTAATCGTTCAGGTTAATGCGGCGGAGAACCTCGTCGGTCACATCAAACTGCTTTACAGTGCCATTCCGCGGGTAGGCGATGTTAAGCTTCATTTGGGACACTCCTTTAGGTGCGAGCAGAAGGAGCGGGGGCAGCAAGAACAAACAAAAGAAAAGAAAAACAGCCGCCAGAAGAAACCAGTCAGATAACACACGGCAGGAAACACCAGCAAGTGCAGAAATAGACATATGTATCTTGCAAACCAACGGTAGCCAATAAATGCTCAAAACGCAAAACAATAATAATAAATAAATAAAGCCCAAACCTCCACACAAAAACATGCCAAAGTAATAAAAACAGAAACGCTCTGGCACTGTCTTCCAGCGCCACCTACCTAAGTCTCGCTTCCACTAAATTTATCCACACCTACTGAAACACCTCTTCGTATCCTACTTCATTTTCGACCCTTCCCAGAAGTTGGTGCGCTGAACACCCCTTGCGGCGTTCCCCTCCAAAGAGCTCATGGCTGAGAGAATCTCAATCAAAGCCGCAGTAATGCCAGACTGTCGAGTCTTGTTGTACAAGGAGCTTGTTCGCTGCTTCAAGCTGCTGATGTTTGTCAACTGACCTTCAACTGCCACCAGCCTTGCAGCTTGCTCCGAGAGCTCGTTTTCTGCTACAGCGTTAAGAATTGCAAGCGACGCATGAAAGTCGTAGAAATCTCGGATAAACTGCTCCTCCTCATTTTGCACGGCGTTGGCAAAAAGGTAGCGGCTCTTTTGATTGTCAGTACTAGCGGCGTCAGCGATGTCCTCCTTCCATGTTTCATAAGAAGGAATATTATACACGGCATGTTTCTGGACCCCTGCAGAGACAAAGCGATGAAAAATAATCTGAAAACGGTCCGCCTCCGGTGCAACGTTGAGGGCGTTTTCAAAAATAAATGTCGCATATGCAAAATGCATTGGTTCCTTCATATCATTGGCAATTCCATATTTAAACTCTGTGGGGTAAAGTTTTGAAAAGGAATCAATTCCCCGCTTTCCAATGGGCATCAGCAGCATCTTGTTTGACATAACAAGGTCAATACAACGAACAGTATTGCTGTTCAAAGCTCCACAGGAGCCTCGATTCGTGGTAATAGGAATATAAACAATAGAGTTCTTTGCGGAGGCTACGGCGTCTCTCTCGGCGAGCTCAGGCTTACTGAAAGCCTTTTCTGTATAGCGAAGTGTAAAGTCCCGAGTCTTAACACGACTTTGAGCAGTCCGATATTTGGCGAGGGTAACCATTTTAATCGTTTTTACAATCGAATAAAAACGATTGTACCCCTCAAGTTTATCCTTGTAAAGGCGGAGCTTTCCTGACATGGTTCCTTTTTTATTATTCTTATTTCTCTCTCTCTCTCTTCCTTGTCACTTTTGCTGTTTCCTTCCCAGTGGCAATGTATGCAAGGCAGAAGACCGAGGGATCAAAGACAAATCCGTCTCAACCCCCCAAACGCAAAACAGAAAGTAAAATTAAATCGCACAGAAACAAACAAACAAACAAACAAAAAAACCGCAGAATTGCCAAAGTTATATATATATATATATATATATATATATATATATATATGTCTACGACG
>NW_021705999.1:19694-23100 GCF_003719475.1 Trypanosoma rangeli
TATATATATATATATATATATATATATATATATATATGTCTACCGCGAGGAAAAAAAAGCAAGCCTTTTTCTTTTCTTTTCATCCTTTTTTCTTGTTCCTCCTCCTCAAAGTTTTAACAAATGAGAGCTTAAAAAAGTATTCCTTAGTGCATTTTTAAATTGTAATTTTACTCCGAGTCGTCCTCAGTGCTTCTAGGGCGTTTTGTGTTTTTTCTTGGGGGCTCACCGTACTGAACACCCTCTGCATTGCTCTTCACCCCACCGTAGTCTACGTAGTACCAATCTGAAGGGGTATTCGCCTGAGGGCGACCATACTTATCCAGAAGACCATCCTTCATCATTGAACGTTTTTTAACGGCAACAGGTCCCAGACCCCACCGTCGTGGATATGTGTCGCGATCCATGATGACACGCTTGCTTCGGGCAACAATGCCATGGTCCACGGACGCCAGTTGCGAGGTTGACATCTCAGCATACGCGAGCGCAATGGCCTCACCTTTGGTTGTGATCAAGACAATAATATCATCTCTTTCGATTCCGTTGTCAAAGCGGGATAATCCTGGAATCATGAGCTTGGCACCATAGCATACGGCATTCACAGCAGAATCCTTCACCACCACACGTTTGTAATTTGTAAGAAGATACTCACAAGGGAGAATAACACGGCGCAGATATGTTTCGTCCTTCTCATTCTCATAAAGCCATTGTGCGTCAAGAACATCGTGCATTGTGGAAACGTGATCATCTTCGCTTATTACCCCCGTTCGAATACGACGAAGCTCTTCCATGTGCCCGCCCACTCCGAGAATCAGCCCAAGGTGAACACAAAGTGTTCGAATGTAGGTACCCGCCTCGCAATGCGTTTCAAACACAGCCAAGTGGCGATGCTTATCATACTCCACTAGTTGGTTAGAGTAGATATTACGAACCCGGAGCTGGCGCTTAACTGCGGCAATCAGAGGCGGCCTTTGAAAGCAGGGTCCCGTAAGACGTTGAAGGGCCGCAACAACCTTTTTCTGACTCACCGTATCATGAAGACGCAAAACACCAACATATGTTTTTCCAGCATTCTGTTGGGACTTTACCAGGCGTGTCGCACGATCAATGCAAATGATAAGAGCCCCTGTTACCTTCGGATCTAAGGTCCCTGCATGTCCAGTCTTGTCGCATTTCAAAATGCGCTTGATCCACGACACAACTTCATGTGAGCTAGGATTTGACGGCTTATCAAGATTAATCATCCCATACTTCACGTATTCCTTCAACGGCCTCCGCAAAGGTGACCAACCGCACTCCAGAACAGAGAAATGCGAGGATCGCACATTCATTTGATCGTAATTCTTTAACAAAAGCGGCCACTGCTCCGGAGGCAGCGTGGCCTCGGCACCCTCTCCCTCCAGAGGAATTCGAAACTCCTCGTTTCGCTGAATCTCACCAATCTTTTTGCTGCTCATGGAGTGATGACCCTCGTAAAACAAAAAAAAAATAATAACAAAAAAAAACTTCTTTTCCTGTTCTGTGGTGTAGAAACAAAGCAAGACAAAAAAAAAAAAGAACAATGATGGGCAGAAAGAAAGAAACTTTTCAACGCTATAAAGTGAGGCAGAATATATATATATATCCCCTGTTCCCTGTAAGACTCGGCTTCTCGTTGTGGCTGCCGTGTCAAGAATGGACGTGAACCAAAAGCTTGTTATGCGATTGGCAACCAGGGGAATAACAGAACAGTCATTCCATTTGTAAGAGGTCACGAAGGTCCTCCGTACTCCTTTCCGAGGCTAATCGAAAGGTCTCACGAACAATCTCGGCATGGAAAAAATCTACACTTCGCCCTAAATTGTGTGGCTCGTAGGGATCACGCAACATAAGCAATTCATATCCCAAAAGATCCCATCGTTCTTTTTCGCTAAACCCCCTCATCGCTTCAAGCCATCGCTCCTTCGAATGGTATTTGTTTCTCGTGCGAATGTCAACAACATCCACATCAAAGTCAAACTCTCTAAAATCACCAAAAAACCTAAAAAATCCATGTAAATCCGACAAAACTTCAGATACATTCACATCCACACAAGGAATGGTCTCATAAAACCGTGAACAATTAAGACTGTAGTCATCAGAAGACTGTGCTGCTACAACCTCCAGTAGTTTATCGACTTGACCTTCGTTGATCACACAACAGCTTCGTCCCGTTGACTGCATATAAAATATGTACATAACAGTCAACGCGTAGGGAGAAATCCATCCTCGTCGGGCGCCCAAAATTTTCTGCAAACGACCCCAACGTTTCGCACAAAGCGCCCCAGCACGAAGACGTGGATCAGACTCCATGTACAACCTAAGCAACAAGGAATTTCGAAGTCCATCCAAAGACAAAGAGAGATCAAACCAATCACTATCCTCCTCAATTCCCTTGCGTTTTAGACGAACAATGGGAACACGTGCTGTAAAAATACGTTCATGCTCCAAAACGGTACAAGCATCCTTATTTTTAATATGCGTGAGAATAGACGATAAAACATCCTGATGATGCTCACGCGAAACCTCAAGAAAATTGCAAGGCGACAATTTTAGTTTTTCGAGCGATGAAAGCTCCTCATGAGGCGCACGTGATGAAAAAAGTATTGTATAATCAGCATCTCCATCTTGAAACGCAGTCCCAGCCACCAAAGACCCATACAACATGACACAGGGAAATGCACGCACAGAAGGAATACCAAGCATACTCTCAACTGAAAATCCGTCTAAAAGCCCTTGTAGCCATCGTCCATTATCAACAAATCGAGCACAATCCTTGCATGTTAACAACAATGAATTCAGCCGCACACTCAAAGCCATAATATTACAAGAAAGAAAGTTTTCTATAGATTTTGCTTCTAATTAGTTATCTTCGTCTGCGACCCTTTACCTTTCCCCGTCTACATCAACCCAAACGGCGGCGCCTTATAACACCTGAGAAAAGAACAACACATCAAAAAGAACAAAAACAAACAGCGCGCAAAATTATTTTGAATGGCCATCCCTCCTCCAGGCACACCACAAGACATGGAGCACTGGCAAGCGGAAAACAAAAAAGGCCAAAAAGAAAAATTACAACGAATCCAAAAACTCCTCGACACCGTCGCCCAGAGTATCGCTGGCAAGCAGAGCCTCCTCAGCTATCCTTGCGCGTTTCCTGGCGCCCCCACCACCCACATCGCCCCCGTTGCACCTTTTTCGCACGCTGCTTGGCAGCAATTGAGTGGCCTTCGTTGGGGGGTTGTCTCTAACTGCAGCTCCCGCGCGCGTGCGGTCGAAGAGGTCGTCATAATCGTCTGAGCATGAGCCAGAAACACTCGACTCACGGCATTGTGGGTCTAATTGAGGTTCCCCCTCCCACCCAAAGCCGCACGAGTTCTCTCCTCCAGAT
>NW_021705999.1:23125-25637 GCF_003719475.1 Trypanosoma rangeli
GCAGAAACACGCCAGACGCCACATTCGCCTTGAAGACATTAAATGCGCACTTGGGAAGATTGGCATTTTCAAGCACCCAAAGGCGGCCTTCACTCTGGATATCTTCTTCTTCGGCTGCATCATCCACATCCGAGCAAGGCAAATACTTCTCCGATCGTCCTTCGCCGCCTTCTGTAGCATTGGGAAGGCGAGGCTCACCATTTCCCTCGTTGGGAAACTTCTCGGCAACATCCTCACCAAAGTAATTGGGTTCGTGTGGTTGCGGCATCGACGTTGTCTTTACCTTTACTGTGATCTCGTGACGCATCATAGAAAACAAACACAACAATAATTATAAAGCTAACAAGCATTCACAGGTGCAGACACCTTTATTGTGGCCAGCCAGACCAACAGCATAAAATATAAAATGTATATATAAGCGCATAGAAATATATTCGACTGCCCCACACCCCGCAACAAAAGAAGATGTGTTCAACTTATATTCCGTTACCTTCGTCTGCGACCCTTTACCTTTCCCCGTCTACATCAACCCAAACGGCGGCGCCTTATAACACCCGAGAAAAGAACAACACATCAAAAAGAACAAAAACAAACAGCGCGCAAAATTATTTTGAATGGCATCCCTCCTCCAGGCACACCACAAGACATGGAGCACTGGCAAGCGGAAAACAAAAAAGGCCAAAAAGAAAAATTACAACGAATCCAAAAACTCCTCGACACCGTCGCCCAGAGTATCGCTGGCAAGCAGAGCCTCCTCAGCTATCCTTGCGCGTTTCCTGGCGCCCCCACCACCCACATCGCCCCCGTTGCACCTTTTTCGCACGCTGCTTGGCAGCAATTGAGTGGCCTTCGTTGGGGGGTTGTCTCTAACTGCAGCTCCCGCGCGCGTGCGGTCGAAGAGGTCGTCATAATCGTCCGAGCATGAGCCAGAAACACTCGACTCACGGCATTGTGGGTCCAATTGAGGTTCCCCCTCCCCACCCAAAGCCGCACGAGTTCTCTCCTCCAGATCCCTCACCATTCTCCCAAGAAGCCTCTTCCGCTCGTTCTGCTGTGGCGTCAAAAACACAGCTCTGCTTAAGGACTCCAGCTCCGTCTGCAGCTTCACGAAATCGGCTCGGTCAAGTTTTTCTTCCCACACGCGTCTCCTTTCCAACTTCCGACCTTCCACAGCATCCCTCTTCGACACACGAAAGCCGTGACGACGACGTTCCTCCATCCTCGAAAAAGGAAAGCTAACTCGGAGCCACAAAAAAAGTAGAAAAAAATGAGGATAATAATAATAACAATAAGCACCGGCGAACGCGCTTTAGTGAGTGACACGCAGCATGCGTTGCATCACGACCTCAGGCATACAAGCACACACCCAACGTAAAAAAAAACACACAAAGAGGCTCTTTTCCTTCACTTATGAGTCTACCACGAATTTTAACTCGTAGACCCGCACACTTTGTGTTTTGAGATATATATAAGGGCAATTGCGATGCTTGCTGGAATAATTCACAAAAAAACACAAAAGAACAAACAAACACAACACACACAAAAAGAAAAAAACAAAAAAAAGCAACAAAAGCAAATAAAAAAGCATTTCCTGCTTTTGTATATTTAGCTTTCTAATACACACTAAAAGCTTGGCAGCCACTCTCTGGAAAAAAAGGAGGGAGAAAAAAACAACGAGCTCGAAAGCCAAAAATTACAACAAACTCAAGAAGAAAGGTATAAACGACAAAAAAAAACACGATATCCATTCACAACATTCAACTCGCTAGGCCCTCCAAAACGCTAAGTGTCCCCACCACCATAATCAGAATCCCAAGCAAAAAATAAAAGTAACAACGTGCCCTGATAAAAGTGCAGCGTTTGCCAAATAGGTTTCGACACCAGTACTCCTTCGACATTCGAGGTCCATCCGGGTCCTCCACACTGGATTCCACAAATAGTGAGAGCAGCGCTGGTAAGAGCATTAGCATGACCGCCGCCGGGAGCGCCCCCGATCAGCGAAACCACAATCCCCGCAGTATCAGTTCCCGCGACCAATTGCAACAGCATACACAACAAGATTTACCGCAAGTAGCATTAAGATTGCTTTCCAGGACCGGAAAGGCCACCCAAGAAGTGAATCAATTTGCAAAATTCCGGGCATAAAGAGAATCGGATATGAACACAGGATGTTGATCATAAATGCCACACGCAAAACAATGGAAAACGGATCCTTGGGTAGTGCATCCACCAGCGACACCTCAAGTGCCCCACCATACGCCAGGTATCCAACCAAGCCGTACAAGAAATACCAGCCAACAACCAAGTACAGAACGACGGTGAGCACCAGCGGAAACAAAGGTTTGTTCTTGCATGAATTTTCGACGGGCAAAACAACACCAATTCCCTCTAGCACCATCATATTATTTGCCATGTTGTTGAACCAGCCAAGCGGTATAGAACGGCCCCAAGGCATTGTGCTCTCTGCCACGCCCTCTTCATGAATTTTAATAAATGACACAATCATCGTAGC
>NW_021705999.1:25662-27918 GCF_003719475.1 Trypanosoma rangeli
GGTGGCTCTCCGCCTCTCCCCAACACTCCGCATCCTCACGTACACAATACACTTTGAGCTTACCAAAACCAATTCTCAAAAATAATAAAATAATGAAAAATGCACCAAACCCATAATGATGATGATGATAATAATAATAATAACAGAAGAGGAAGGTGTCAAGGTATCTAATCTCAACATTCAATCCGCTAGGCTCTTCACAACGCCGAGTGTCCGCACAACCATAATCATAATTCCAAGCAAAAAATAAAAGTAACAACGTGCCCTGATAAAAGTGCAGCGTTTGCCAAATAGGTTTCGACACCAGTACTCCTTCGACATTCGAGGTTCATCCGGGTCCTCCACACTGGATTCTACAAATAGTGAGAGCAGCGCTGGTAAGAGCATTAGCATGACCGCCGCTGGGAGCGCCCCGATCAGCGAAACCACAATCGCCACAGTATCAGTTCCCGCACCAATTGCAACAGCATACACAACAAGATTTACCGCAAGTAGCATTAAGATTGCTTTCCAGGACCGGAAAGGCCACCCAAGAAGTGAATCAATTTGCAAAATTCCGGGCATAAAGAGAATCGGATATGAACACAGGATGTTGATCATAAATGCCACACGCAAAACAATGGAAAACGGATCCTTGGGTAGTGCATCCACCAGCGACACCTCAAGTGCCCCACCATACGCCAGGTATCCAACCAAGCCGTACAAGAAATACCAGCCAACAACCAAGTACAGAACGACGGTGAGCACCAGCGGAAACAAAGGTTTGTTCTTGCATGAATTTTCGACGGGCAAAACAACACCAATTCCCTCTAGCACCATCATATTATTTGCCATGTTGTTGAACCAGCCAAGCGGTATAGAACGGCCCCAAGGTATTGTGCTCTCTGCCACGCCCTCTTCATGAATTTTAATAAATGACACAATCATCGTAGCAACTAGCGCAAAAACCACAGATACAGTGGAAACAATGGCTACAACCGCAAGGAACGCCAGGTTCTCGCTTAAAAAAGTCATAGGCAAAACAATGGCAAACATAACGGTTATCCAAACATACACATTTCCTGAAAACGCTGGCACAATTCTTGCCATGACACCTGCAGAAAGCTGCAGGTAAAGCAAGCAAAAAGGCATATTGTGTCAATAGCAAGGCCACAAAAAGAATGTATCGAAAAGGTTTTCCGAGAACAAAATCACAAAGCTGCGCATAATCCGAAACAGATCCTCGGTTTACCTTTGTTTTGGCACGGACCAGCAGTCGGGAACAATCCACAACAATAGCCCCGATGAGCAAGGAAAAAATTGGAGACATAATATATCCAGAATCCTTGTAAAAAGTGGGCAGCAGAAACACGCCAGACGCCACATTCGCCTTGAAGACATTAAATGCGCACTTGGGAAGATTGGCATTTTCAAGCACCCAAAGGTTGCCTTCACTCTGGATATCTTCTTCTTCGGCTGCATCATCCACATCCGAGCAAGGCAAATACTTCTCCGATCGTCCTTCGCCGCCTTCTGTAGCATTGGGAAGGCGAGGCTCACCATTTCCCTCGTTGGGAAACTTCTCGGCAACATCCTCACCAAAGTAATTGGGTTCGTGTGGTTGCGGCATCGACGTTGTCTTTACCTTTACTGTGATCTCGTGACGCATCATAGAAAACAAACACAACAATAATTATAAAGCTAACAAGCATTCACAGGTGCAGACACCTTTATTGTGGCCAGCCAGACCAACAGCATAAAATATAAAATGTATATATAAGCGCATAGAAATATATTCGACTGCCCCACACCCCGCAACAAAAGTTAACATATTTGCTTTTTCTCGATGCTAGAGAGTAAAGGTAATTTGTTGTGTATATTATTGTAAAGCTAGTTATATATAAACATTTTTTTTATGTTTTTTTTTTTAGTGGGTGGAAGTATGGTAGACTCCTTAACGGTTATTTATATGTGGTTTATTTAAAGAGAATGACATCTATGTTATGGTGAAATAAAAAAAAATAATAATGCCTGAAAATAATAAAAAACAGGTTTATTATTACTATTATTATTATCTGGGATCCAAATACTTCTAAAACCAAAAGTTGTTTGGTGTGAAAAATACCACGAATTATAGTTATTTCTATATTGATAATAAAGACAACATCAATGTTGCAGCATGCCTTTGCAAATTGATGCTACCCACCCCTTNTTTCTTTAGTAATTTCGATATTCTCCATAAGCCTCCGAAAAAGCCGCACAAGAGGACTACGTTAG
>NW_021705997.1:0-7453 GCF_003719475.1 Trypanosoma rangeli
AGTGTGTGTGGTGGGGGGGGGGGGGAACGAAAAAACAGAAGCACGGATATTAAAAAAGATGGAAAAAATTCTGCTCAGGCCCTTATGTAAAAAACATATGTATCCAAAAACGTCAGTGCACCGCGGCGCCATCTCAATAACCCAACCGGTGCGGCCACCCAAAAGAGATTTTTTTTTTTTTCACGCTACTGCAGAGGACAGTAACCACCCCCCTCCTGAGACATACACACGAAAAAAGACCAAAGGAACTGTGAGAAAAAAAAAGCGAAACAAACTTCGTCGCTTCCTTTTTTCCCGAGGGCGTGAGAGTGAAGTTGTCCAAGTGTCTCGAGTCTTGGCGAGGTAGTGCAGGGAGGAGGGGGCATGCGTGCATGAATGTGAGAAAAAAGCGGATATAGAGCGTAGAGCCACGCGCTGCGGCTCAGAAGGAGAACGTCGGATAGCCGCCGCCTGTGACGGCGTCAGCTCTCCCGTCCGCGGAGAAGGATGGCGGTTGCCGCCCCGTGGGCTGCCTCATGCAGGCGATGCGGCCCACGGCCCTGTAGCCCTCCACGGGTAGCAGGAGCTGCTCCACGTTGTAGAGATGCCGCGCCGTGTGCGTGAGCCGCGCAGCGACGCGCACTTCCACAGGTGCGGCGTTGACGTCTACCAGCCCCCCCGCCTCAAGCACGTCGTGGGGCAAGTACCATAAACTTCGCCCGTGAATGGTGTGTGGGGACTCCAACTGGGAGGACCACACCAGCTCTGTCTCTTGGTCGCGGGAGATGATGGAGGCCAGCTCCGGAGACGGGGAGTTTAGTATCGCCTCGTACTGCAGCTCTGGGAAGCTCAACACCTCCCCTGTCGTGCCGTGAATAGGCTGACCAGGGTTCACCCGCTCCGCCTCGAGCACGTTTGCCGGGATTCTATAACTATCTGGCAATACCACCTGCGAGATGTGATAGTATTGTGTGTACGCCTTGGCGTCGCTTATGGCAGCTGCCGCGGTCCCGGGCGTGCCGAGTTTGTACTCATCAAGAGACGACATGTCGAGCGGATCCGCGTCAGGCCGAACGGCTATCCCAGCTGCCTGCAGCACAGCTCTCGAAAAATACAATGGGGACTGAAAGCCATGTTTCCCGTAGTGTGCCGAGACTAGGCCAAAAAACTTGCTGGCTGACGGGAACCACTCATTTGCGTCACGAAAGTGGTGCAGGCACCCGGTCTTCCCTGACACAAACGAGTGCTTCAGCAAATCCTCTGCCCCCGAAAGCATAGAGATGTGCAAAAGTCGTGTCATATTGTAACAAAGCACCGCCGCTGGATACGCATTGGGGCGAAGCAGACCTCCTTTGTCCCGCCACTGCTGGTGCGTGCCCCACCAGTTCGACTCAAAGCCAGCTATTCCCCGATAGCGCTCTAACTCTTTTTGTGTTTGTGTCTCATACACCCGCATGGTCGATACGGATGCTGGTGCGGTGGCAACAGGCAGCTTCCAGTGTACCTCACTCTCCGGCAGAAGTTGATCCATGTTAAATAGGAACTTACATCTCGGTACTTGTGCAAGCAGCATGGGCGCATTCTGTGTGTCACCCGCCTCGCCGCTGCGTCGTACACTGCTGGGGTCAAACTTCAAATTTGGAAAATGAAAGAGGTCGTGCTCGCTTAGCCACATCGGATGATGACGAAGCGGATGATCCGGAAGAGCGTGACGGCTAAGAAAGCTCTCTAAGTGCGGCATCGCCGGGGTAAAGGCGACGCCGCGAGGTCTTGAATGCCGCATTTACTGCCTTCTACCGGTGTAACGTGCAAGCGTGTGCTCAGAGTTGTGCAACGATGTTTTATGCAGCGTCCGTCTGCCTGTCCAGTTGGCGGAGACAGATGTAAAAGAATGAATCTCTCTCTGTGGGTGTTTTTTCCCCCTTCTTTATCTGTGGTTCTGGCTGAACTTCGCTCTTTGCTGCTGCCACGGTGCCACTGCTCAAGGTGGCTGTGCCCACCGCCACTAAAACAAATGAAAACCCCCTCCTTCCCTCGCCCCCTTCCCGCCAGCTCTGCCTGCACCTGTGTGTATGTGTGTGTGTCTAGACATTGACGGCACTCAAAACGAAGAAGAAAAGGAGAGAGATAGAGTAAGAGCGTGAGTTAGGTGTGTGTGGCTACACGTATCTACCGGTGGTGGTGAAATTTCGCGTGGTGCTGCACATGCTAGGGCCTCAACGAACAACGGGGCAACAACGCCGCCGCCGCCGCCGGCCGCGTCTTCCCGCATGCATGTGTCCAAACAACACTCAATGCATCTTCTCTTATTGTTTCTCGGCTCTTCTCTTTTTTGTCGCTTCTTCTTCGTCTTTTTTTTTAAAAAAAATTGGAGGTGGCTGCGGGCGGTTACCCCACTTTATGCATGTGTTGTGTGGCTGTGTGCGTGTGGGGACGCCACCCCTCATACACACGCAGCGGCAGCGGCAGCGGCAGGAGGCGGGTAAAGAGGACGGGTTAAGCGTGCGACGACAGCGGCGGTGGCCGGGGCGTGCGGGGGGAGCAGAAAGCTACTACAAAAAAAAAAGGGAACGTAACGAACGGTGCTTGTAAGCCGTGTACACACACACACACTTGTCTTCACTGCCCTCAACGCTCCTGCACACTTTCCCCTCTATTTCCTCCTCCCTCCTCCGCCCCCACCAAAACGCCACCGTGCGTCACCTCCGCCCCACGCCCCGCCCCCGGCCATCAAATCTATAGATATGGGTATATATATATATATACATATACCTTCACGCGTCTCCTGCGTCGTCCACCAACAACCAGAGAGCACCAACAGCGTCGCCCTTGTTGACGGCTGCCGCATCTGTAAAATCATAGGGGCATACAACACATACACACACACATAAATGTACGTGCACGCACACACCGAGAATAATAATAATGAAAAAAAGAAGCCTGCGAATAAAAAAAAAAGAGTTGATGAGGACAGAAGGGGTGTAAAGAAAGTGGCGCATGTCTAAAATAACACTCCCCACCCCACCCCAAGCCCTCATCGTCACCGCCGCCGCGGCCCTCTCGCCGCATCGAGCTGCTTTTCTTCTACTCCATTTTGCTTTTTTCCCTCTGCCCTTCCCCTCTCCTGATTTCATTGCCCCGCAAAGAAAAGGAAACTCCTCGTCACTCCTCTCGCTGTCCATGAAGACCCGAGGCAGAAAATAGAGCTTATGCCCCCTTAGCCCTTCTTTTGTGTGTACGCACGCACGCACGCATGCATGCGCTGCAATGTGCACGACTCGCTCTTTCCCAGAGCGGATGTCTGCCACAAGCTGCTCCCCTTTTCACCATCTATGTGCGTATTTATATATATAAAAGTAAATAAATGGAATCTCCTCCGCCTTACTAATGTTTTTCCGCTTCTCATTACTCCTCTTCCCGCGCACCCCGCCCCGTCTACTGCACGTAGAGTCCGGCCTTGGCAAAGGCCTCCTCTGGGTTGCTAAGCTGCTCCACGTTGTACAGCTCAACCTGCAGGGAGGCCGCGCCTTCGTTGCGAAGGGGCACGCCCTTCTTCTCGGCCTCCCTGATGGGCCATTGATACAACTCGGCATCGCGGCCACTCAGCCAGTAGTTGCTCTTAAACTTTGGGAGTTTCTTCATACTCTCGTTTTGAATTGGCTCCCCAGAGAGGAGGAAGGTCGGGATGTTCACCGGGGAGCGATCCAGCGTCCTGAGCGCAAGCTCCGGGTCCTCAAGCTGCTCCACGTTGTAGATAAGGTACCGATCCCCCGAGTTAACGTCTAGTGCCACCGGTGTCTGGCTTGGCTGCACCGCCAGCTTAAAAAACTCTAGCTGGCGGTTTGTAAAGTAAAGGCCGCTGTTAAACATATTCTGACGAATATGCTCCGAGAGGGTTTGGAAGGCCTCGCCTTTCCTGCTGTACAGCTTCCTCGACCCGCCAGAGACGGGGTGCGTCATCAACGCCTCGCCGCCAATAAGTTGGCTGGAGTGAAACAGCTTAAGTGAACTCTTCGTTAAAATGATAGAACTACGCGCATTTCCCCTGAAGGTGAGGGAGTTCTTGATCGCCTGCGCCCTCGTGAGCCACCACTTACTCTGAAATCCATGCTTCTGTGCACGATCATTAAGCTCAAACTGCAGCTTCTCGCCATACATTTTTCGTGAGCTGTAGCTGCTGTGCTTTGGCGCCTCCATCACCTCTGGCGGGGAGAGAAGTTGATCAAAGTTAAAAAGTTCCAGCGGTTTGTCCAGCAGCAGCTGCGTAGGAACAGACCCAGGCTCCGGGCTCAGTCCGTGGTTCTCCACCTCCCAGTCCTCAATCCAGACGTTACTTGGGCTGCTGCGGGCTTTCTGGTTGCTCTCAAGGATGTGGTGCTGCTGACTGAACACAACGATGGTGCGCACGGCGCCCACGGCCTTGATGGTGGGTGGGAGTCGTCGAAACATTGCTGCTGTCCCTTCCCTTGTTGTTGCGTGTAGCTCCCTGCAGCAGGTGCGGTGCGACGAAGGCAGAAAAAAAAAAGAAAAAGAAAAAAAAGTCATATATATATATATATATGCGTGTTAAGCAACGGCGTGTTATCGCAGCACGACGCCAAGAGGAAGGCGGCGATTCCCACAGCTCATATCCCGCCATGTGATTTGCCGTCGCTCCTTCGTTGTTTGTTTTCTGTCCCTCACCCCTCAGGAGTCGCCGTAGTGACGCCTGAATGCGGACGCGTTAAATGTGCTGCCCCTCCTTCCCTTGCGCGTGTGCCAGCTGGCGTAGGGGTCGCTGAGCCGTCCCACCCGCCCAGGACGCGAGTACAACGCGACGTGTGCGGAGCAGTCAAAATGGCGCCCTTGCCGGTGCTCCGCGATGCTTCCAGGGTGCTGCGAGAGCTGCAGCACGCCACGCAGGCGGTTCAGCGTGGGCGGTTGTTGGCGGATGTCCATCAGATTCCACCTGCGGCGACCGCAGAGGAGGCGCTGCATCTGCCGGAGAATAAGTCACGGAGAGGGGCGCCTTTGACACCGCCTTGTCTGTCTCCGTGCTCGCTAAGCTACGCTTGCGGGCGCTGTACCTGCGTGCATGGGAGGTGGAAAAAACAAGAAGAAAAAGAAGGGGACCACCTGCTTCCAGCGACGAAGGCAACGTACAGCACGAGCCACGGCAACAAAAAAAAAAAAAAGAACAACGGCGGCTGAGAGAGAGGGAGTGAAAAAGACCCTTGCAGGGAAAGAAAAGTTAATGGGAATAGGGGGAAATCCCCACCACCACCACAAGCCCACGGCAAGATGTACATATCTCACTGCGCACATGTGCGATGCCTACCTCCGTGCACGTCAAGTGATACGCCATGTAGCAAGAAAGTGCCTAAGCGAATGATTACCGTTAAGAGCTCCCAATGGCCATCACCTTATCGGGTCTTCCAAAACTCCAAAACAGTTCGGTGTTCGTTCTCCAGTCGGTGTAGGCGGGAAAGCACCAATCCGCTGACGGGGACGTAGTCCGATAGTCCCTCCTCTGCGGCTTGCCGCGCCTGCATCTGCCCCTCAATCACCTCCCTATCCATCTCATGAATGGTGTGGAGGTACTTTAGGTCGTCCTGCAATGCCGCGACGATGCGGTCGTACTTCGCACGCCGCTCCCTCCAGACTGCCGCGTCGCCTCGCCGCTGTCGGAGAAAAAGATATTCTAGCGGTGGCCATACATTTTGCTGGGCCACCTCTAAGAGCTCCCTGGCGCTTTTCCGCAGTGAACTCAGTGATTGATCCCAGACCCCCCGCACAATAGGGCCCAGCAGTGATTTTTGCACGCTGTTCCCCGGCGCAAAACACTCTGCCAGGCAATGCCGTAGCACCACAAGGTTCCCAGCAATGGTCTCCATGTTCGTCGGGCGCACATCCAGGTAGTTAAAGGGAATGGCATTCGCTCTGTAGGAAGACGCCTGTAGCGTGGGTAGGCCGTCCGTTCGATTGTCACGGCATCTAGTGTTGCTATCAATCACCGCCTTCTCAGCGCTTGGAATCGCGCCTCCGCCGCCTCTCACGCGCTGCGGCGACGGGATCTGTGGCACCAGCGTGTTCTTGATGAATGACGCCACGCCACCTCCGAAGCGGGATGAGGAAGCGGCGCCGCCCTCGCCGTAGTGCGCTGCTAAAAAATGGTCCACGTCCGTCTCTATGCGAGTCAGGTACCGCTCCGTGGTCTGCCGCTTCGCTGACAAGTACTTCTCGTGGCGGGTCTCTAGCACCTTAAGAAGAACGTCGACGTCCTGCTCCGTGAGAGCTTCCATGTTGTGCCCAGTAAAGGCAAAAGAGGAGTGGAGTCTCCCAGAGATCCCTCGTGTCTTGCCCTGTGGCGCCGCTGCCGCTCCAATTTCGCCTCGACCATCGGAGAGTTGTGGCGGTGCAGCATTGACCCGCCGAGGCATCGCCGGGGCGCCCCCCACCGCCGTCTTACTACCCGTGTCCCCCGTGCCCGCAGCGTTGCCGTCGCTACGTAGGTGGTGCTTGGGGGCAGGGGCTCTCTCGTACAACCCTGCGGTGTGCACAAACAGCGGAACGGGTCGGAGAGCGCCTGCCACATCTGCAGGCAGCTCCACAATGGGGGGAAGTTCCCCCAACATTCCCGTATTCTCCTCTTCCTCCTCTCCTAGGTTTCACAGCCCCGCTGACAGCGTGCAAAGGTGGTGGTAGGAAAAGACAGAGTGAGAGCGAAAAAAAGAGAGCAAAAACTGCAGTAAAGTAACAAGCAGGGACCGAGCGGTATCGCCAAATAGCGGGTACATATTTCTTTTACTTCCTCCCCCTCTAGTTTATTTTTTTCTTCTCTCTTTCAAAACAAAGGCAATAACAGATTTTGTCCAAACAGTTAAATAAACCAAACTCACAAAGGAGGATGCAGCCGCAGCAGAATACACATTCCTGTGACTAATGCAGCTGAAGAATTTCCTGCGCCACACGCCGCACAATCGCCGGGGCAGTGGCAAAGCACTGAAACATCCCTAGACACGCCACATGCGCTACCGGCAGACGACTGGTAGTGTACCTCAGAGCGACAAGCCGCCAGTCCAGATCCTGCCGCAGCGCCGTGGCAATCTGCCGCGGGGAACTGTGGGCCACCAGCTGCTCGTCTGCGTCTGCGTCTGCGCCTGCACGATGCAAATCGCGCAGCGTGTGCGTTGGGACCACGCCGCCTCGCCTCTCACGCAGCGGCGCCAAAAGCACCACTGTGGAGTACGCACTGTCGTCCGACGCAAAGGCAGGGTCACACAGGAGACCGCCGGCCGCCGCCCCCTCAACACGGACAGCAGCATCCCCGGCACCGCCGCACAAAAGGGCGGAGGTCGCAAATCCCACTAACACGTCCTTTTGCGTGTTCGCAAAGAGCGTGCGCCGCCGAAATAGTCGCAGTGCCGCGAGGTGCCGCCTGCCAAGGAGCCGCGTCGACAGCACCGCCGCGGTGTCACTGAGAAGGAGTTCCCGC
>NW_021705997.1:7478-14920 GCF_003719475.1 Trypanosoma rangeli
GTACCTCAGAGCGACAAGCCGCCAGTCCAGATCCTGCCGCAGCGCCGTGGTAATCTGCCGCGGGGAACTGTGGGCCACCAGCTGCTCGTCTGCGTCTGCGTCTGCGCCTGCACGATGCAAATCGCGCAGCGTGTGCGTTGGGACCACGCCGCCTCGCCTCTCACGCAGCGGCGCCAAAAGCACCACTGTGGAGTACGCACTGTCGTCCGACGCAAAGGCAGGGTCACACAGGAGACCGCCGGCCGCCGCCCCCTCAACACGGACAGCAGCATCCCCGGCACCGCCGCACAAAAGGGCGGAGGTCGCAAATCCCACTAACACGTCCTTTTGCGTGTTCGCAAAGAGCGTGCGCCGCCGAAATAGTCGCAGTGCCGCGAGGTGCCGCCTGCCAAGGAGCCGCGTCGACAGCACCGCCGCGGTGTCACTGAGAAGGAGTTCCCGCAGCGACGGGGCACACACCACGGCGAGCAGCCAGGCCCCCCAGTAGACGACGGGGTGCAGGCACTGAGCCACGCCGCAGTGCGGTGTCGCTATGGTGATATAATTCTCAAAGGTGACGTTTAATTCCACAAGCTTCGCACGCACGCGCCGCACCTCGGTGAAAAGTCCGTCCTCAAACTCTGCCCCGTCCGCAGCGACAAGCAGCAGGTACAAAAACTCCCGGACAATGATCCCACCGAAGGAGTGCCCCACAACAGAAAAGCAGACGGGGTGGCCGCCATCCGCCTCAACATCCCGCAGCCAGACGTCAAAGACAGGCAAAAACTCCTTAAGCGTCCGGCGAGCGCAACTGCAGGTGCCCCAATGGGTGCCCATCAGCCGGTTGCTTCCGGGGACAAAGCACGTGAGGCCGCGCCGTGCATAGAGGCGGCCACCGTCCTTGTTCGTAGTGGCCTTCAGCTCTAGCAGTGGAGCAGCGGACCCACATGGGGCATCCCGCAGCTGCTCCGCACGCGTGTCACAGCAGCTTCGCTCATATTCCTCGAAAACGCAGCGGATGAGGGCGGTGAAGTCCGCTGCAGTCCCCCAAATCCCGTGCTGCAAGAGAACAAAGTGGTGACCGTCGTCCGGGACTTGAGCAGACATGTCAAGCGGAGAAAAACACGCGTCGCAGCTCCACGTTCCTTATACTGTGCCCCGCCTGTTGGCCGGCCCCCAAGCCGCTCCAAAGAAAGAATGGAGAAAAAGAAGCAGCGCAAGAAAGCAAAAAAAAACTCCCACCCTCAGCGCCAGAAGAGTACACACGCAGGAAGAGTGAGCCACTTATCAAGTCCGTATCACAACCAAAAGCAAGCAACAAGCCAAAAACGAAAAAAGACAACAACAACCAAACTAAGTTATCGCATTTTAACCATGACTTCTGCAAGAAATATGTTTGGGAGCCGCAGAGAGAAGAGGGTCTCAGCAATTGCAAACCCACAAACTACGTCGCTTCACACAAGACGAGCACGTTTGCATCCCCACGGTGTCGGTCATCGCCATCCTGAGAGGTGCAACTACCGCAGGTTCCATGGCGAACGGGTTTGGCAAACGGAGCACATTCCCTCCCGCACAGCGTCCATCCCCCAACACGCGGCCGCGGGAGGCGGAACGGGGGCAATGTAGCCACGTGTGACGCATGCATCACACAGGCGAATCTCCGGTCCTGCGGTGGTCGCCCCACGACAGCGTTCGCATTCGCAAAAAAAGCGGTAAGAGGATAGAAGCAGGCGGCGGCGCTCCGCAGTCGATGTCTCTTGAACATCCACATAGCAAATGGTAAGCGGCTCCCCTTTCTGTATCCCTCGAAGCGCATAAAATGCCGCAAGCCGGCCACGACACGTGACGCGGCAGACGTTTGGGCTGCAGCTGTGGTTGAAGTACGAGGCCTCCGGGTAGAGTGCGACGCCGATGCAGTTACCGTCAGTGTCAAAAAGACCAAAGCTGTTGCACTGCACTGCGGCACACAGGCGATCAAAAAAGTCGACCGTAACCGTCAGTCCGGCCTCCGTACCAGCATCTGCTCCCAACCAAGGCAGAACCAATTTGGTAAAGCGGCGGTAGCTGCAACGAAACTTGCGGCGAGACTCCTTACTCACCACGGAAAGGTTTGTAACCAGCCGGGCAGCATCCATCCATCGTGGAGATCGAACAACGTGCGTCGCCTCGTTCCTGCCACATATGCCGAATGTCATGTGTCCCTGCAAGGAAACGTACAGGTGTGAGGCCGATTCTGGGGAATGGGCTTCTGTTTTCTCCCCAAGGGCCTTGGGGTCCATGACCTCCACCGCACCGCCGCACTGCAGGCGTGCAAGACGAATTACTTCCGCCTCGTACGGCGCTGTAGAGTCCCTGGCAATCGGCATCGTTGCAGCTGTAATCTGCAATTCCGCAGAAGTAGCGCCACCAATGCGTTGTCCCTCGTTTTCTGGACTTGAGTATGTGGCACCTTGACCCGTGGCAACGCAGGCGGCTTCTCGTCTCTCTTCGCCGCCCTGGCCAGGTTTCTCCTTGGCAGAAATGGTGTTCGTCTCCTCAGTCATGTGGGCAGCAAACCCTTCCTTTGCGCACCGTGTCACTAGCAATGCAGCCAAAAGCAAAAACTGCATCTCCCATGCAGCATCTTCGCCAGTTCGTCGAAGCCAGTGCTTTGTGCTCCAGGAGTCAGGAGAAGCGTGTTTGGTCCCGATTGACTTTGACTGAGTTCCGCCGCCCACATAGAAGACCTTGATGAGTGAGGGGTACACGCTGCGCAGCGTTTGGCACGTGCCTGAGGTTCGGTGCAACTCATGATGCTCCATCCAGCATACTCTGGAGCAGTAGACAACTACGCCACACCCGGCACATCCACAGACGCCTTGATTCAGCACTGCCTCGGGAAGACTGACTTCTCGCTCTACCACACGCTCTGGCCACGATGCCGCCTTTGCATTTTCCATCTGCATTGCCTTCACATGATAGTCAAGCATTTCCGACTCACGACGGTGCGCGGCGGCCTCTGACAACTTCTTCTTCAGCATCATATACCCCTTGGAGCGCATCTGCGTCAACTTGGTGGGTTTCTGCAACTTTCTCTGTTGTTGCTTCTCATCGCCAGTATCATTGCCTTCAGCCAGCTCCTCGTCAGGACTGACACTGACGGCCCTTCCTTGGGAGGCGCCTCGCCCTTCCTTCAGCCATCGTTCTTCCTCATGTTTGGCGTGCTCTGCGGCGATGTTCCCGGAAACCCATCGGATGGTCTCGTAGTTGAGGAATAAGCTGCCCCCCGCAATGCCTTGCAGGCAATTGCAGCAGCGCGTTGAGAAGGGGGAGACAGGCACGTAGCCCTTTCGCATGGAGGCTAGCAAGAATCCGTTTTTCTTCCTTCGCTTTGCCATCGAGGCATTGGCTGGATGTGGGCCCTCGGAAATATCCACCCACTCGTCCACCTTGTCCACGATGTGCATCGCGCTCGGCGTTTCATTAGGGTTCATAGCCACGACATAGGGGGCGGCAAGAAGGAGGAGCTCGCCGGGACAGATGTCAGCCTTGGCGACCGCGTAGCGCCCTGCATCGGACGCCGTGTCGGAGAAATGCACACACCCCACCAGCTGATCTTGCGGGGCCGTCGGCATGTGAGTGTGCCGCGGCTGCATGACAGGGTCGTCCCACCGCCCTGCAATAAACGGAGAAAGCGCAAGCCAAGGGGCGTAGAGTGTCAAAACAACAACAACAACAACACTAATGCAATCCCCAAAGACAGAGAGTAAAAAAAAACACACACAATAATAATAATAGCATTCACTCGCGCAGCTAGAAAGTTGGCAAAGCTGTAATGAACAGACGCATTGAAGATGTGCCACACCCGCCCCAAAAGAAAAGGCCGCTTCTTGCCATTTGGCTCCCCAGCATCAAACCACACTGCTCTTATGTTTTTGCCCCCTCCTCGCTGCGGATGCCACCCTCAAGGGCAAGACGCCTCTCCCAATTCCTTTCACGGTACACCTTCACATGCGTGGGTGGCTCAGTCCCCTCAAGCTTATAGCCGTGTAACCTGCTATGCGGTGAAGTATCTGGCTGCCGAATCATGTTCAATATATACTGTGGATCACCCTGCCACAGAAACCTGCCAGTATGGTAGTAGTAGCCAGCGAAGGCCCCGATGAGCAGCGCAGGAATTGTCATAAAAGCGGCAGCTTTAATGTGATGGTGACGAAACTCCTCATGGTGATAGCAGTACTCTCTGTGAATTTGTTCATTCATGTTTTCTCTATCACCCTTCGTCATGGCGTCGGCACTCCATCAGTCGCGCAGTTGCTGCATCCCCCATGGGGCCCGCCTCTTGACCTTGATATCTGGTAACGGCCTCCAGCTTGTCTTATAGTTAATGGAGGGCCCACTACTATCTGTATGATGCTTCAGACCCTTCGTTCGAGATCCGTGCAAGGGCAACGTGCTGCTGCCATCACCGCTTAACTGGTTTCCTCGAGGCGCCGGGAGCACTGCGAGAGACTCACCGGAGGAAGCAGAAAAGGACAAAATGTTGGAAAAATAAGAGGCAGCTCGTGGCTGCTCACCCGGGCTCGGTGCCTTCCCACCATGATAAGAAAAAATACCCACGCCGTTCATCGACAGCTAAGGCTCTGAAACGGCCTCGGTGAACTGTGAGAAACGCACCGCATTGCCGCCACCAAAAACGATGTCCCCTCTGTCCTTGTCCGCCAGGCGCCTTGCTGCAACGCAGGTTATTGACTATTACGCAGTCGTTATCTTTTGCCTTGGTGTCCGAGAAAGAAAATAAGGGGGAAAAAAAGCAGCCTCATGTAGATTTGCCGCATAACACGTCAAAAGTATATATATATATATATATATATATATATAAATTTCTCCATGCCGTCGTCGTCAGCCAAACCCAACAGCTGCGGATGCGGCGCTTGAAAGATGGAGCCATTGCAGCCCGCTTTCTTAGCTTCCCGCAGTCGGCAGCCAAAATCCAGAGACACAGAGATAACTACATACAAAGAGACGGACGTACAGAGGACAGGCAAGTGAAACATACAGGCACCCCCGCCCCCGAAAAAAAAGTAAAAAAAAAAGCTTGAACAATCCCAAAAACTATCTTGTCATCCCCTCTTACTCTCCCTCTTCCTCGCGCTCGCCTTCCCTTTTGTCTCACTGAAGAACCTTGTAGGGATTAAGGATTCCATTCGGGTCCATAATCTGCTTCAGGCTTCGCATCAACGCAATGACCTCCGGCTTCCGCGAGAGGCCGAGGTAGGCCTTCTTCTGCACTCCGACCCCGTGCTCTGCCGAGATGGAGCCACCGTGGGCCGCGCAAAACTCATAAACAGCCGGAAACAAGACGGCATCCAGCGCGTCACTTTGTTTTCGCGTTCGATCCACAACGTTGAGGTGAATATTGCCGTCCCCAAAGTGGCCGTAGCCAACAACCAGAACCTCCTCGGGGTCAAACTTGCCATCCTTGTACACCAGCTCACGGACGTGTTCCACGATGCCGTAAAACTTGTCGAGCGGGAAACTGACATCAAATTTGTAGGTGATTCCGGCGCTGGCAAGTCTCACAGGAGCCTCCTCACGCACCTTCCACAGTTGCACCGTTTGTGCCAGCGACTGGGAGAGGATGGGCTCGAAGGCGCCCCCAAGGCCACCTTTTGAGGCACAGAAAGGGCTACCCTCCGCAGCCTCCACGAAGCGAGAGAGTTTCTCCAGGTCGTGCCCTGCGTCACTGCCGTTTGTCTCTACCAGAACGCAGAAGTAGGCGCTGGTAAAGTCTTGGCCGGCGCGGAACACGTCATTCTTGCTGGTTTGCGTAAAGGGCAACTCCCGCTGCGGGGTGAGGATGAGGGACTCTCCGTCCAAAACCTCAAAGGCTGAGAGACATTCAGCGAGGTGCTCCTGCGCCAAATGGTAAAGCTCCAGCACGGACTTGAAGGTTGAGAGACGAAACAAGGCCAGCTGGGTGGAGCGTGGAAAGGGGTAAAGCTTCAAACTGGCACGCGTCACCACCCCAAGTGTACCCTCACTCCCAATAAAAAGGTGTTTCAGGTCATACCCAGCATTATCCTTGCGAAGGGTAGACATCATGTCCAACACTTCGCCTTGAGCCGTCACCACCTCAAGACCCAGCACATTGGCGTGCATAGATCCATAGCGAGCAAAATGTATACCACCGGCGTTTGTGCTCACAACACCACCAATTTCTGCGCTCCCTTTGGAGCCCATTGTAATAGGCACAAGAAGAGCACGGGCCTTTGCCGCTTCTTGCAAATGCTCAAGAGTGACACCCGCCTCCGCTTCTGCAGACATGGTCTCTGGTGAGACAACAGGCTCGGCGTTCATTTCCTTTAGGCTCAGGATGACCTCGTCATGAAGTGCGGAGGAACCATACACCAACCCTGTGTTCCCACCCTGTGGGACAATCCCAATTTTTTCAGCTTGACAGTAGCCTACGATGGCCGCTACCTGCTGCGTCGAGGTTGGCAGAAGCACTACGGGGCATTCCCCCTCCACCTGGTTCATCCAATCCCTATTAAAGGCGGCAATTCTATCGGGGTCTGTCAGCATCCTCCCTGGGGTTTGCTTCGCCACACATAGCTTCCTAAGTACATTGTTAAAGTATTCCAGGTGTTTCTCATTGACCTTTGCAAACAAGGGATTCCGGGCGGCGTAGTGCGCTGCCCGCTGACGCGCCTCGGTAAGAACACCCATCACTAACAAGAGAAAACAGAAACCCCCCCCCCCAAAAAAAAAAAGGAGAAAAGACCAATGCACATCATCAGCTTACTCCTCCTTCCTGTATGCATGTGTTTATTCTCCGCTTCTCTGCACTAGCTCCTCAATCACCCCCCCCCCCCCCCTTCTGTCCATCGCCCATGAGTAGTGTGAAGGCGGCACTTTGGGCCGTCCTGCAACGCCGCGACAACGCATGTTTGTACTTCGCACACCATTGGACTCAACACTGCCGTACGAACGCGTGACAGACGACTGGTAGTGTACCTCAGAGCGACAAGCCGCCAGTCCAGATCCTGCCGCAGCGCCGTGGTAATCTGCCGCGGGGAACTGTGGGCCACCAGCTGCTCGTCTGCGTCTGCGTCTGCGCCTGCACGATGCAAATCGCGCAGCGTGTGCGTTGGGACCACGCCGCCTCGCCTCTCACGCAGCGGCGCCAAAAGCACCACTGTGGAGTACGCACTGTCGTCCGACGCAAAGGCAGGGTCACACAGGAGACCGCCGGCCGCCGCCCCCTCAACACGGACAGCAGCATCCCCGGCACCGCCGCACAAAAGGGCGGAGGTCGCAAATCCCACTAACACGTCCTTTTGCGTGTTCGCAAAGAGCGTGCGCCGCCGAAATAGTCGCAGTGCCGCGAGGTGCCGCCTGCCAAGGAGCCGCGTCGACAGCACCGCCGCGGTGTCACTGAGAAGGAGTTCCCGCAGCGACGGGGCACACACCACGGCGAGCAG
>NW_021705997.1:14945-24417 GCF_003719475.1 Trypanosoma rangeli
AGCGACAAGCCGCCAGTCCAGATCCTGCCGCAGCGCCGTGGCAATCTGCCGCGGGGAACTGTGGGCCACCAGCTGCTCGTCTGCGTCTGCGCCTGCACGATGCAAATCGTGCAGCGTGTGCGTTGGGACCACGCCGCCTCGCCTCTCGCGCAGCGGCGCCAAAAGCACCCCTGTGGAGTACGCACTGTCGTCCGACGCAAAGGCAGGGTCACACAGGAGACCGCCGGCCGCCGCCCCCTCAACACGGACAGCAGCATCCCCGGCACCACCGCACAAAAGGGCGGAGGTCGCAAATCCCACTAACACGTCCTTTTGCGTGTTCGCAAAGAGCGTGCGCCGCCGAAATAGTCGCAGTGCCGCGAGGTGCCGCCTGCCAAGGAGCCGCGTCGACAGCACCGCCGCGGTGTCACTGAGAAGGAGTTCCCGCAGCGACGGGGCACACACCACGGCGAGCAGCCAGGATCCATACTGCGTTCATGCGGTCATGAAGCGGTGAACATGTTGACTCTCGTACAGAAAGAAGCCAAAAAAAGAAAACATACAACGCAGCAGAAGAATGGGAGAAAGAGAGTTAGAAGTAACGTGCATAACAGAGAAAAAAACGGAAGTGGAAAGGTAGAAGCAGTCTCACCTCTTCTCGATCCTCGCCTTGTCCGATGCCTCTATTCTCATTTATAATATTGACTTCGTTCCTTTCTTTCTTTTCTTTTTGAATCTTCCAGTAGCAAAATCACGCAGTTGCGTAAGAAGTACGCAACCTCTTCTCGTTTATTTGTTGGCAACGATCGTCATTTCCTCCCTCTCTGTTTTTCATTACTTCCCCTCTTGGCACCGATGGCATCGGCACGTAAAAAAATACCCTTTCAACATGGCATGCCGTTGCTCAGTTGTGGTGTTCTCCAGTGGGATGTATGTTATCGTCAGCTCCTCTCCGCTCTGCACCGGACGAAGCGTGCGCAGCCTAATCTCGTGTGTGCCGTCTACCGTACTCACGGCAAGGTTGGGGTCACACGAGTGGTTAAAGGCAGATTGCAGCGTATACACCCCCCCGCCCTTGAGCACCCACTCCACGGAGGGAGCTGCAGAAGCGGCCCCTGCTGCAGCCGGCGAGGAGTAGACGATGAAGCCGTTTATGGCCTGCGAATTCAGCGACATTTGACCTAGAAACGTTTCCAGCGTGTCGTGACGCAACAGAGCGTCCACAATTTCTTGCGCCCAAGCTGCGCTCTCCGATTGCGGTGGCGAAATTGCCTCCAAAAGGACGGCGTGGCAGGGCCCGCGCAGCAAACGATCCACGGCCCCGTACCAGGAGGCAGCGTCCACATCACTGAACTCTGTGCCTTTGGGGGCATCGATAAGACGGTTAAACGGCGCACAGGCGAGGTGGAACAACTGCCGGGCAACGCTGTCTGCGTGCTCCGTGTGCTGCGTCTCCAGCAGAACCCCACTAAACTGCTGTTGTTTGATGGATGCCGCGATGCGAGCCACAACCCAGGCAACACACCGTGCCAAGGACTCTTTCGTAATGGGGCGGCTGGAACTGCCACCGGCCTCCGCGTCAGGCAACTCAACATGCTCCTCTTCACGAAGCAGCCGTAGCGCACCACACAAAATGCGGTGAGCGAGCTTGCCGGCGGACTCACATTTAGTCGAACAAAAATATGAGCCACAACCATCACAGGTGTGCCATGTACTATCATCCTGCTTTTGTGTTGCAGCTGTATTTGCCCGTTGACGAAGACAGTGTGTGCAGAAGGGAATACCGAGTGCCACGTACCCCTGCGCCGGCCACGACACGATGGGTACCTCTTCAAAAATATCTCGTTGCGCCGGGATATCGGCTGTTGCGACCACGTGTTTTCCCTTTTCGCTCGTATTCTGCACCCTGCACGGCACCTCCATTTTCTCGAAGATCGCCGTCAAGTGCAACGCCGCCGCCTCCGCAGTGTCCATCGTGGAGACAACCTATACCGCAGTGACACTGCGAATAGGAAGAAAGTAAAGAGTTAAAAAAAAAATCAGAGGAAAGTATGAAAGTAAATAAATGACGCGAGACACTTCGGTATATAGAGCCAAAAAGATAAGGACACCACGCCCCAAGCTCCCTCTTTTCTTCCACCTTATTTTTTATTTATTTATTCCTAAAGGAGGGAAAGACATGTTTCTTACCACCAGAATAATTACTCTTACCGCTCTTATACCGTCATATTATTGTGCAATGAACGGTGTTAATTTTAACGTGGTAAACCCCTTCCATCTAAAAAAAAAAGCTTGTATGTGCGTAGCTTTTTTTTTTTTTTTACTGGGAACGCAGCACCGTGTGCGACTGTAGACTGCCACGTCCCATGCTTCATAGCTCACATTTGTCTCCACCCCGCTACCTCGTTACTTATGGGAGCTCAGGTCCAATAAAATGCGTTGCAACTCTTCCACGGAATCCGCTTCTCTTAAACTCGGGTGCTCCGCTTCCAGGGCTCTTAACGACACGGCGAGTTGAGGAAAGCGTCGATTTGCCAGCGACTTCATCTGGAGCACCATGATCCGTAATTGGAACGCCCCGTGCATCTCCGCCATACGATTCCACTTAATCACTTGGCATATCATCTTCATATCCTCCAGTTCGTTATCCTGCTCCTGCTCTGCCTCTTCCCAGTGTGCCGCGTGATCGTCGAGGGAAACCGCCGCAGCTTCTCGGTGCGCAAGACGGCGCAGAGCCAAAGAGAGCAGCGTCAGCTCGTTGAAAAAGGTCATAAGAAACTCCAAGGTCTGCTCTGAAACGTACCGCGCATGCTGAACGTTTAAGGGATCTGTCGGAACACGAACGTACCGCAGAGCCGCGATACAAAGCACCTCAAATACGGTCGCGTAGCGCAGAAAAAGTTGATTAACATATGGCACATTCGTAACAAACGCTTCTGGGGTTTGCAAGATGCAGACGTCATGACCCTCAAGTCCGTTGGCTTCCACGCAGGGGATCTCAAGCTTAGAGGCCCCGGAGTGATGCTCACCGGAGATAATTCCACTAAGAATGTTGCTTAATACATCTGCCGCGTTTGTGAAAACGCTGGGAATGTCATGGGGAATGGAATCCATCATAATTGCAGAGGAAAGATCCACCTCAACCGACGAAGATCTGCAAAGCGGCAAAGGCTCACTTAGACTATTGTTGGCGGTGTTTGACCATGGAACGTAACCACTGTCGCTTACATTTACTGGAACAGCGTACAGCACAACGCGTGGATCTTCCCACTTTAGTCGTCTAGCAAAAAATGCAGAGATGTAGCACGGCGCAGTATGCCCGTTACGAAAGAGACCCGTTGTATCCGACCCACGTAGATAAAAACACAATTGAAATTGACGGGACCAATGCTTGGCATTACACTCCTTTGGGCCAATAAGCGGGTCACCACTCATCATAATACTCGTAAAGTGGTCGCGAGACGATTGTGCCAGATTGGGTGGCAGCGTGATCATATGCTCCAAGGCAGGGAGAAGCGTTTGCACCGCAATAGCACGCCAAAAGGCCTGTACGGAGGCCACCGATTTTTCCCACAGAAAGGGTTTAATGCAGCTGTACGCAATACAAAGGAGCTGGCACTCCGTGCTTGTCACAACCCAGCGGTTCAGCTGATTATCACGTAGCTGCGGGGAAACCACAAAATGTTCCAGACCAAGGACGCATCCAAAGCCACGTTGACCCTCATCAGACGCCATCCAACGACCAAGTTTGGGTTTTAAGAAACCGAAAACAACAACGTAAAAGAATTTTTCATCAAGTTTTATTTCATCACCTTCATTTAGACTCTTCGTGTTTCCCATGGCACTTATGGTGTTAACTTCTTGGGGATCCAGTCCACGGCCTAACGGTGTCGCTGCCAGAGCCTCAACTACTAATTCATTGTCCATTGTCGGCGCTTCCCATGATCGAGGTATGCCTTCATGCATCTCATGTACCATTTCTTGTAGGGCTGCGGTAGGTTTTGCCCCAAACCCATGATACTCATGCAACTCTTCCACACCTTTACGAATTTGATTCACAGCTGTCAAGACAGCACGGGTCGTGGCTACACACATTGTGGCTGCAGGGTAGGTTGCGTACAAGAGACGAATAACACGACGAACCTCTTCTCTCTGTGATGTAATCCAAGCTTCAATACGTCGTCCTTGTTGTTCATTTTTTGCGTATTGATACTTAATGGGATTTATCTCATCAAGGCATCGTGAGAATGAAAGTAGCGTCATAAATGCGTTTTGCTGCACACGCACGTGGGCCCACACCAGGTATCCTTTACCCAGAAAACATTCTAAAACAGTGACCCATAGTGGCATAAGATTTGCTTCTATCAGGCGAGCCTCTAATTCGTCATTCATTGTGACATTTGAAGATGATTTTCTTCCGTGTAAATCCTTAACTTCAATCAGCGTTCCTGCATCAACAGCACACACGACGGCGCGACCGATGATTAAAACAACCGTTTCAGTTATAAGATCCTCATCACGCTGTTTCCACAAAGAAGCTTTAAAGGCCTTCATAAGAAGACGATTTACAACAATATCATCATCTTCTCTCAAGGAGCTCATACCTTTATAGGGATTGCAAAGATGTTCTTGCACATAAGCCTCTGCGGCAGCCCAGTTAGCGCTTCGGTAGGAGGCCTTATTTTTATTTCTTTGAAGTGTTTTTTGACTCACAACCTGCAGGTATTCTAAGGCGTAGTCCATTTGTACCAGCCTGTGCTCCTCTTTACGTTTGTGCCCCAGAAGCGTCACAACTCTTTCGGCGGTTGTGGCGTTTAAAAACAGCGTCAAAAGTACAACTCCACATGTGACTTTCAAAACGTTCACCCCAGATTCAATTCCAGTTTGCAGTACCGCCAAGGCAAGTGTAACTGCGACCCCACCTCGAAGTCCTGCATGCGCAAGCAGTGCAACCTCTCGCTGCGACATTCGATACGAAAAAAGATTTAAAATCGGTAAAAGTATCTCTAACGTTAAAAAGCGTGCTATAATCATTGCAGTGTACATACAGATAATAATTATAAGGTCCAACATGTTTAGTGTAGGCACCACATCAGCCACCAAAATGACTCCCACCAGGGAAAACAACATTGTGTTACCAAGATGCACCAAAAATTCCCAAATGTTGTATATCAAATTCCCTTCGCAACCAGGAAATAATGATGGGCAATAAAAACTCAAAAAAGTTCCGCTAAAAAATAGTGTTAAAACTCCACTAGTACCTACAATATTTCCAGCAAAATAGTAACACACATATGTGACAGATACTGTAATGCATGCCTTAGTCAAACCACCTGTAGCACGGCGCAACCAGTAGGATTGTATAAATCCAAAAATAGGTCCAACAATAATGGGTAAAAATGCAAGTTGAAAACTTTTCAGAATAATTACCCACGCTGGGTCCTCCATACGGCCCGCTTTTGCAGCCGGTAATAGAAGTTTAAACGCAATGATAGCTGTACCATCATTCATAATTGCCTCACCATCTACCATAGCAGTAATCCTACTGTCAACACCAAGACCCTTCAATAATGACACTACGGCAACAGGATCAGTGGCCGATAGCAATGATCCCAATAGTAGTGCTGCATACCAGGACCATTCTGGGAAAAACCACGCCACAGGCAAGGCAAGTAGACATGTGTTAATCAGAACCCCAACCGATGCCAGAAGCAGGATTTGAGGAAATACATAACGCAACGCATGCACATTCATCGCATAACTCCCCTCAAAGATCAATACTGGAAGAAATATGTAAAAAAGAAGCTCCGGTGGAATATCACCAAGTGCTGTGGCAACGTCTGGGGTAATCCAGTGGGCGGCAAAACCGACAAAAATTCCGTACAAAAATAAAAGTACGGTGTACGGTAGAGGTATTTTTGACTTATTTGTCGCGAAGAATGTGCCGCCACAAAAAATGAGCATCATCAAAAACAACACATTCTGCGAAACCGCTTCCAGTTCTTCAGCCCTATCATGGTCATCTGTTGTCCTATTCATGTTTTCACCTTACACATAAATCAACGCAGTATTAAGACAAACAAGGCTCGCTCACACAACCAAAGAAATTCGTCTCCCGCCACATGGATGTGACATAATTTCTTTGCCATGAATATTCCAAAGGCCATAAACACATAATCATAAAAAAAAGAAAGAAGGTAAATAATAAATAAATAGTGATGCATATATAGAGAAGGTGCTTTTTAAAAATATATATTCGTTTTCTTTTCAGGTCAATAAATAAGTAAAGACGTAATAACATGCATATACATACAGTAATAATTACATTAACAAATTCACCCAGTTCGATAAATTGAACACAAAAGACCCAACCACACACACACAACATCAAGTAACTGTCGTAAGATAACGTCAATCACACATCGTTTAATGTTATTCACTTCAATACATCTCCACCATTCATTGGCCAATTTGCTTTCTCTGCGTTGATGAAAGGATCTAGTATGGGTGCAAAGACTGGTTGATTACCAAAAATGCGAGGTTCCTTATCAATAAGTATAGAATAAGTACGTGCGATTTCCATCCTACCGTCGTATTCACTTAATTCTGCAAACTGTACGCTTACCGCATCTGGTTCTCCTTCACGAGGGTGGCGCTTGTCAAAATCTTTTATTTCTTCGAAGGTAACCTTCATATCTTCGTCGTTCACTCCACTTTCAAATGAGGTAGCTCAAAAGTCGATATCGATCCATCATTGTGTCATAAAATTGGTAGCGTTTTTGTGCCTTATGCAAGCTTGCGAGGAGGAGGACAACACTCAATTTTTTAGGATCCAGCGAAAATGCCTTTTTAGCTGCAACAAGAGCGTCATCCAATCCGTTAACGGGGTCTTCTTTATGTAGTATTACTGCTAGAATTTCCCATGGGGATGCCTCGTCGGGAAACTCTTCCACAGCTTAAATACACAAACGTTTTCCAATACTCAATGAGTCCATCGTTCGATCCTCTATAAACTGGAAAATGGCTAATCTGTAAGCCGGATCCATGTCGTTAAGAGATCCCTGTTCAATTTCTGGAATTCGTTTTCCAGATGGTAATTCAAATTTACAAGATTTTTCCCTATAAAGCGTTATAAGTCGTTCGCATATTTTATAACTATCATGCTCCCGCCCAGCATATCTAAGAGCAGAATGAAGTTTAGATAAAATATAAAACTCAAACTGTACGGGGTCTTTCACTAATTCATACATGTTCCGCACCAAGAACATCTTTGAAAAAACTAATCACCACTCAATTGTCTCTTCGCAACCCTTTGCCGTAGAACTCTTCAAGCGGGCCGCAACGTGCTGTTCATTCATAGATCTAAAGAGTGATTCCAAAAACAGCGAAGTATATTGAGAGCCTATGGCATGAACAATTGGAGAAATTGCTTCTAAAAAGAAATGTGATGTTGAACCTTCTCCATTTTCCACGTAATGTAATGAAGCAGCCTTTATTATCATATCGGACAGCAAAACCATTGCAACTTCCAATACATAGGACCCATTTCCATCATACTTTGTACTTCAAACTTTCACAGCTTTTTCAGTCTGATTTGGTTTCATTTCCTCCTTATTAGTCCAAACTTGAATTTTGTCAAATAACTCACGAAGCTTGTCAGGACGTTCAGTGCCTGTGTATAGCTCAATAAGAGACTCCAAGGCATCACAGTTTGAGTGATCCGAGGCGAGAATTTCCATACAAATACTTTCAGCCCTTTTATAATTCTGGAGCCTTCTCTCCGCCAACGCAATGATGTACCGCATATGATTGCAATCATTTTTACTAATCACGACAAACTCACTAGACTCATCTATTGTCACCTTTTCACCCTCTGTAGCACATTGTTGCATCTACCACTTCAATGACTTTTTTTCCACTGTATATCCAATTTTCGTTACTAACTCATTAAGCGCATGTTTAAGACTCATACAAGCGAACTCAAGTTCTTCTTATGTACTACTGATCTGCAAAACGATTTCCTTCCATTTTTGTATGACAATGGTTGTGTGGCTATTGTATAGCAATTCTTCACGGTGCATCAACTCATACTCACGTTCCATCTCTTCTAGAGCTGTCTGCCCCTCCTGTGTTGTTTTCTTGTAAGTTACCATCTTCTTTGGACGATTAGCAGGATCCTGAATGTAACCTGAAGGAGTGTCAGCCAGTGTATTCTCCGTAATATTACAAAAATTAAGATTTGCAGTCCTTTTCAAAACATAATGGCGCCTTTGGATCACTTCATTAACACTGTTTGAATGCATCACATTTTTTTCGTACTCCTTCAATTTCCTCAAAGTCGTTCTGAAGAAAACAAAACCTCGATATATTACAGCATTAGAGGCTACATAAGCAGCATCACCTCTCGCAAAGACCTTTCTCATACAGAAGAAAATTCAGGACCGCTACTAAGTGGCTACACAACCCAACAAGGTATATATATATATATAACAGCAAATACCATGAAGGTCGCCATCAGCGTCAAGAGTGGTTGAAGAAGGAGTGAAAAAAAAAAAACTATCAAATAAAAACCATAGTGTGGAAAACACACAAAAAAATAATAATTAAGAGAGTAAATAATAATAATTTAAAAAGAGGGCTCTTCATCGTCCTGAATTAGTATAATCTGACTAATTCGTAGAAATCTAGCCAACCACTCACATATTGAGTTTTCACAGCTTCCTCAACGTCCCGATTCAAATGCAGGCAAATGCATTTCCTGAAAAAAGAGTTATACATTAGGAAAGCTTCGTGTTTGTGCCACAAATACTTTATAACTATTTACCATTTCATCTGGGTGCATTAGTCTTCGATAATTTTGTAAAATTGTCATGGCGTTTTTTCGTTTCCTGTTTGTGACGAAAATGCTGTTGATAAATTAAATTCACTTGGTCACAGCCTCAGCGGCAATAATACATGGCGACCAACTAAATACAACCCAATACAAAGGCCAAAGAGAATAAAAAGGCAGCCGCGTGTGTTCTCCTAGTGTCACCTTTCAAGCGTCAACCATGCGAAGGAAGCAGCAAAAGGTATAATAATAAAAAAAAACACTGTGAAACAGCAACGCAAAAAAAAAAAACGATCCACGGGGGCAGGTCGACACAACCGCGATCGCCGCAGCCTAAACACGCAGACGGCAGCTTGTTTACATGAACTTTGAACATCATACCTCGCGTGTGGCCTGCGCGCGAGGGCGCCTTGGCCCTCTCTCCGCCTTGCTCTCCCCAGTGGTGTTCTACCCTGCCGGAAAGCGATTGGCGGCGGGCAGGGTAAAACACCACTGGGGAGAGCAAGGCGGGCGGGACTGAAAAAAAAAAAAAGCCGACGTTAGGCGTGGCCCAAGGGCGGACCATGCGTCGTTCGCTTAGGAAAGCTCAGGGAAACGGTGTGGGGGAAAGCATTCCATGATGAGAGAAACAAAGAAGTACGCCTCTATCCTTCACCTTCTCAC
>NW_021705997.1:24753-27176 GCF_003719475.1 Trypanosoma rangeli
AGCAGCAAAAGGTATAATAATAATAAAAAACACTGTGAAACAGCAACGCAAAAAAAAACGATCCACGGGGGCAGGTCGACACAACCGCGATCGCCGCAGCCTAAACACGCAGACGGCAGCTTGTTTACATGAACTTTGAACATCATACCTCGCGTGTGGCCTGCGCGCGAGGGCGCCTTGGCCCTCTCTCCGCCTTGCTCTCCCCAGTGGTGTTCTACCCTGCCGGAAAGCGATTGGCGGCGGGCAGGGTAAAACACCACTGGGGAGAGTAAGGCGGGCGGGACTGAAAAAAAAAAAAGCCGCGTTGGCGTGGCCCAAGGGCGGACCATGCGTCGTTCGCTTAGGAAAGCTCAGGGAAACGGTGTGGGGGAAAGCATTCCATGATGAGAGAAACAAAGAAGTACGCCTCTATCCTTCACCTTCTCACAAAGGAAAAGATCCCACGACATGGCTAAAGCAGCGTTGCTGTGGTAGAAAAAGAGGAGGAACTTGACGGCAAGGCTGAATGAGGGAAAAAGGTTGAGGACTGCAGGGATTGAACCTGCGACCCCTGGATTTGGAATCCAATGCTCTACCACTGAGCTAAGCCCCCACGGCTTTCCGTGAGCAGGATTAGGGTTTCAATACATTTTGAAGCAGTAAACATGGTCGTTCGTGACAAACGAAGATGTCTGTGCGGAGGTGTGTTGAGTACGGTGGGCTGCCGCCGTTTCTGCCAGGGGAACGTATTTCAGTGGAGGCCCGAGAGCGGTTCCCACCGCCTTGAAGAGCACGCGACGGCGATCCAGAAGGATGATGCGGGATGCTGCTGCTTTTGTAACTGTAGAAGTTAAACGCCCCGCTCCCCACAGCGCAGTACTACTTCTTTTTGATTTTTATTTGGTTAAACCTGTCCGTAAAAATTTGTGAAAATTAAAGTTACAAACGTTATACCCTGCAGATTCAGACACCCCCCGCTGTTGCGAACCATGGGGAATTTTGCAGCTGCCTGCTCTAAAAAACTTCCACACATCTCGTGCGCCTTTTCTACACAACGATAGAATCTCTTCGGAACAAATTCAAAGGGAATGATGCATCCAGCACCCTTAGGCAGCCCACTCCACACTCTAACTAAGAAATAGAGCTGCCTTGGCACTCAATTTTTTTTGATGACACCTACTCTTTTTTTTTACCGTTACTACTCTAACCAACGGCCGCAGCATGCTGCAGCAAGGTGGTGGGAAAAAAGCCCGCCGCCACCTGAGAAGCCCCAGCGGAGCAATGGGTGGCCACCGGCTCAGGCGCCCACCAAAGCACCCGCAGATGGGTTCACCTGCCGTGCCCCCGCCATCGGCCCAGCGCCGCCCACTGCTTCGTATCGGCTGGCCCGCCGGCGCATGTACACGTTTCTTCTGCCCGGCCGATTGGCCAGAGGAAACCCAGCCGGTCAGCGAAAGCCGTGCGGGAAGGCCTCTTCAGTGAGGCTCGGGGATGTCGCGGATCCCTCAGCATGGCGCCAGACTTCGGCGCCTCACGGGGAGGAAAGCTGAGAGCCAGCAATTAGCCTCTTCGATCTGTTGTTGGTTTGCAGCGAAAGCAGGCTGCATTTGAATGTTGCTGTTTTCATGAGGCCCGGGATAAAACCGGTACATTTCCCGCCCAACAGATATGCCTGCCGAAGTGCAGCGGCATCTTTCGCTCCGAGGATTCAACCAGTGCAGATTTTGCAGCTGCACGAAGTTTGGAATTGGATCCAGGCCTGGCCCTCCAGGTCGTGTAGAGAAACGCTGGCAGGCCCAAGCGGGGTAAGCAGATTCCCACGAGAAGTGGTTGCACAAGAGGCAATTATGGTTTGTGTATTTTTGGAGGCCCATTTCGCCGCAAGCAAGCACGAGCTTTTTTGGACCAAATTCTTTTCAGCGCTTTGGTTTGGCGCGGGCGCCCGTCGCAACAACGCTGATTCCATCCCGAAGGAGTGCGGAGACGCCTCCGCCTCGGGTCGGCATAAAATCGACTCGAGCCGGCCGCAGTCCCATCGCTTCTTTCGGATGAGCCCGGCTGAGAGTCGCGGCCGGTCTCTTTCTGTCCGGCAGGAGGATCTCTTCGGAGAACTCCGCCCCGCCGAGCCAAGACCTAGGCGACAATGCGCCAGCGGCCATGGTCCTTGGAGCGACCTGCAGCTACGCCGCCTGAGGCGGCCCACTGCCTGCGGCCTTGGGGGGTGAAACTTTGGTGAAGTATCGCTTGGCGCGTGAGATTGTTGTCGCAATGCCGAGGCGCTTGCCTAGAGGGGGCTGTCGGCAAGGCTACTGTTTTACTTTGCCTCAGACGCCATGCCGCCGCGCTTTCTTCATTTGGGCGGTGGGCTACCCGTTTTGCGCTGGATGGCGGCTGTATGTGGATCGCGTGCGATGTGCGATTTGGAGGGGCAGCCAGTTGCCCCA
>NW_021705997.1:27201-28232 GCF_003719475.1 Trypanosoma rangeli
CCCGCCTCGGGTCGGCATAAAATCAACTCGAGGCGGCCGCAGCCCCATCGCTTCTTTCGGATGAGCCCGGCTGAGCGTCGCGGCCGGTCCCTTTCTGCCCGGCAGGAGGATCTCTTCGGAGAACTCCGCCCCGCCGAGCCAACACCTAGGCGACAATGCGCCAGCGGCCATGGTCCTTGGGGCGACCTGCAGCTACGCCGCCTGAGGCGGCCCACTGCCTGCAGGCTTGGGGGGTGAAACTTTGGTGAAGTATCGCTTGGCGCGTGAGATTGTTGTCGCAATGCCGAGGCGCTTGCCTAGAGGGGGCTGTCGGCAAGGCTGCTGTTTTACTCTTTCTCAGACGCCATGCCGCCGCGCTTTCTTCATTTGGGCGGGTGGGCTACCCATTATACTCTTGGCGGCGGCCGTGTTCGGATCGCGTGCGATGCGCGATTTGGAGGGGCAGCCAGTCGCCCCACCGCCCTTTGTGAATCCAACCAGCTGCGCAGCCAGAAGGCCGATTGGGCCGCCCACAGGCAATTTGTCAGAGGCAACATTGCAACTCGCAGAACGGTACTTCGCGCAGCCCGCCGACGCATCAAAGATGCTAAGCGCGCTCAGATCGCCACACGAAGATCCGGTTTTCCCACAACAGAAGCAGGAGCGGCGGCTGAGCAATTGGTAGCCAACTTTCTAGCACCCAGCAGACGGGCCGTTCTTTCGTCAACATCCGCAGTTGAGCCCGCCCGTTCACGGCAACGGTCCGACACGCGGTGAAACACACGCCACCCCATACGGCGGCCCAGCGCCCCACCGTTTTGGACGCCGGAACCTCCCGCCGTGGATAACGCCAGATAGTGGTGCGAGACCCTGCTGGTCCTGCACTACCTTCTACTGCGGGAGGCGCGCGCTTCTGCGAAATCGCGGCGGCTCGCTGGAGAGCGAGATGCTCCCAGCGGGAACTGGAAGAGAGGGCGGGCTGGGGTCAGACTGAGGCAGTGTTTGCCGCGCGCTGCAAACCCCGCTCGCCCCGCCGGCTATGGTGGCGAATG
>NW_021706001.1:0-1619 GCF_003719475.1 Trypanosoma rangeli
GACAGAGACCCGCAGATCATCTGAACGATGACAAAACCATCACGATGAGGCCAACACCAATAGCACCCACAGCCATCGCCTCAGAGGCCTGAAAAAATAACTTGTACTGCTGGCACAAGCTCTTGCTCACCTTATGCTCGGTTTCATTGCCACCCGGCAAGATTGTTCTGCTGTACCATAGTGTCTGTTTCATCGTCACAGTATCGCTCTTCTTTTGGAACACAGGAAAAATGTTGGCACACACAGCACAGGCGGTGGCCAATACGGCCATGATCAGCACCAGTATGCGCAAAGAGGGACAGCAGCACATGGTTCCTTTTTGGTGGCTGTGGAAAGCTTAATTATTGCCTTGGTGCTGCATCGGAGACACAAAGAGCAGAACAAAAAAAGAAGAAAAACGTTGGCGTTCACACTCCTTCGGTGCAGGCGAGAACCACCGCAACGTGGAAGCACCGCCATCTGAACGTTTGCGTTTGTACGTGAAGGAACCACAAGAAGGACAACACACCCTTATAGTTCAGATGTTTGTGTATCGCTCGTCCGCAGGGCGGTCGAAGTCGATGTCCAGTTCGCTTATTCGCCAGTCCTCATATGTGTTGTCAGGCAGCACGCGCCGTATGATGAGCGGTATGACACCCTCGCGGAGCTCTTTCTGTGCGATGGTGAGCGGGTCTGTCTCGCCCTCCAAAGCCACCAGCACCGGCGCGTTCATGCTGATCTGCAGCGCCCGCGTGCCAAGGATGCGAGCCCGCTCGTACTTCGTCAGTACCGGCGCGGTCACACGATCCTTGTCGTCACGCCGTACGGCAGAACCGCCCGCCGCCTGCCCGGACAGGACAACACCCGCGCCCTCGCCCCTCACTCTGCTCGTCGTCACTGTGCAGAGCGCTCTCCTCCTGCTCCTCACCAAAGTTGAGACTCAGCCTGTCGTCGTCCTCATCGCGGTCGGACATCTCCCTTTCTTCAAGCCTAGACCACCACAACGGCAACGAGCGTCTGTGAGCATCACGCACAGCGCCCAAAACAACACAGACCGAGGGAAACAGTCACTATTGTGCCGTGGCACACAATGCGGACGATGCCAGAAGAATATTCCGCGCACAAAAACACATTCATGTTGGGAGTAGAGTTAATACAATACCAATTAGAAACGAAAATGGGATAAAAAACACTCATTTTGGGAGTACAGTTAATATAATACCAATTAGTAACGAAAATGGTATAAAGCACACTCATTTTGGGAGTACAGTTAATATTGTACCAACTAGAAACAAAAATGGGATAAAAAACACACAAATGAAATTGCTACAAAAAAAACTAGAATTCCATTCAATATGTTTCCTAAGAGAGATGGGGCAGAAGTTGGTGGAAAATAATATGTCCTCCAAATAGCGTGGAAGCGCAGTAACCACAAGCCGCAATTCTTACTGGCACTTGCTACCTCTATGCGAAGCACTGAAAAAAGCTGGATAGAAAAAAAAGACCACATGCAACGCAAATGAGGTAAAATGACTCCGCAAATTTGTAGTTCTGGTCCTTGAAGGGAGCGTAGATGGAAGAGAGTGCGGTGTCGTCCTGGCAGTAGCCTTTCATGTACCCGTACACAAGAAGCGCCACAC
>NW_021706001.1:1644-27778 GCF_003719475.1 Trypanosoma rangeli
CGCTCCTTCACCGTTACAGTAAGCTGGGCAATGGAGAACCCCACCACGATGAGGCCAACACCAATAGCACCCACAGCCATCGCCTCAGAGGCCTGAAAAATAACTTGTACTGCTGGCACAAGCTCTTGCTCACCTTATGCTCGGTTTCATTGCCACCCGGCAAGATTGTTCTGCTGTACCATAGTGTCTGTTTCATCGTCACAGTATCGCTCTTCTTTTGGAACACAGGAAAAATGTTGGCACACACAGCACAGGCGGTGGCCAATACGGCCATGATCAGCACCAGTATGCGCAAAGAGGGACAGCAGCACATGGTTCCTTTTTGGTGGCTGTGGAAAGCTTAATTATTGCCTTGGTGCTGCATCGGAGACACAAAGAGCAGAACAAAAAAAGAAGAAAAACGTTGGCGTTCACACTCCTTCGGTGCAGGCGAGAACCACCGCAACGTGGAAGCACCGCCATCTGAACGTTTGCGTTTGTGAGTAAAAGTAGAGATCAAAGAAATTTGTTTTGGTCTTGGGGTCTTGTTTTGTTTTTTCTTTGATGTTTTTACGTGAAAATGAACCCGTTAGGTGTTCTATGCTGCGCAATTGTTACTGCTTTGCAGAGCCTGAAGGATGCGACCCATGTACATGCGAAATTCCTCTGTTTTGTTTTTTTCATTGTTCGTAGTTGCACCTTCTGTGCTGAGTAGAGTTGAGCGCAAAAACATTTGTGTTCGTTCGAGATCTACAAATGTGCTGGTGTGCCCTAATGTACGGTAGATACATCTTTTCTGTGGGGCATGAGCTACACAATGAGGATATTTTAGAAGAAAGTGGACGCGTGGGTCCAATATATTTGGCTCCTTCTCGGGTGGGTGCGATGTGGAGGCAAAAACCTCCAGTGGGGCGTGTTCGTAGTCATATTTTAAAAGTGCATACTGTGGGCGGAGCCCGCCAAGGTCGTCCCGTATGCTTTTTGTGCCGTGAACACGTTGCACTTCATCCAATATGTATTTTCGATCCTCACGGGAGAGGTTGTATCGACGTCGATCGGCCCACAGCAGCAGCTCATCAAGCCATGACAGCTTGAATGCCTTGAGTTGTTGCGTGGCATGTTGATACAGTTCTAGTAGCTTGGGGGACTCGATGCGCAAGTAAATTTTAATTAGCCTGGAGATTACTCGAGTGGTGAGCGGCGTTCCCTTCTCCCTCATTCTGCGTAGAACCTCCTCCGCACCGGCTGCAGGGTCCATGGAGTTATGTGCGTGTTGAAGGAGAGCACAGAAGTAGAACTCATTAGTACAATGCATCAGTTGCTGGTCTTTACAAGGCCGCAGGTACTCTTCCTCAAATCGAGGGACCTGACATTTGGACAACGCATGAATGGCGGTTTGTAACAGGTACTCATTCCCGCGGCGGTCCATGGCGTGACCGCCATCTAGTAGAGCTTCCCTAGCTTGTGAATAGGCGACAAGTGCCAAATCCACAGCTCGCATCTCGCCTGCCGCAATCAGCACGATGCTCCAAACACTTATACCAAGTTTCACCTCATCCTGTAACATTGCTCGTGCGATAAAGACAATCTTTTTGTTATCCTTTGCTGTTTGAAGTACGTTCAGTAGCTGAAAGATAAGGTACTCTGAGACTTCCACCGATTTTCCACTTTTCGATTCTTTAGCTTCTTCTGGCAGCTTCCAACCGTCTTGCTGAAGCTTCCGTGCGGAGGGACGAAGAAGATCGTTGCAACTAACCTGCACAATTCCAAGGAACGATCCAATGATGTCAAAGTACCGGAGTGCAGAGTCCACGTGATTTCCAACGCGGCATGTCGCGATGAGACTCGCATAGAACCACTGCTCCTCGGTAATTATTCCTCCCTTATAAGTGCCACCAACACTTGCCCCAAGTCCATTATCACTGCCCTCTCCTCGCACTATATCGCGTGGCCTTCGAAGAAACCCCTTTTGAAAACAAAACCGAAAGAAAAGCATCTCCCCCTCATCCGCAGAAGAAGCATATTGCACGAACCTCTGGACTGTGCGTATGGCATCTTGTGTACTAAGCTCCCCATAAGAGTCGGGGTACACCAACCCCATGCATTCATCATAGATGTGAGCAGCGTCCTGAAGGGTTTGCTTGGAGTCTGCATTCATCTGTCTTCCGTTATTTGAGGCAATGCAAATGCAGCGCCAAAACGCACGAACCAAAGAGAACGCACTCATCACCTCCCAACCAAGGGATGGTACGTGTTGTAGATGCTTTACGCAATCAGACGCTAAACGAATCAGGTCAGGCGTACTACCAAGGGCGTAAGCACTGTCAACAACAAAGTCAGAAACAGCAAAGTTCCCAACATTCATGTTATTAACTTCCACCGCGGAAGCGACTGTGGTAACACTCGCTCGGGCGTAGTATACTTCTAAGCACAGCTTATGTAGATTAGCGACATGCGCCAGATGGGCATACTCACGAACACACTTCACGGTTAACTCTTGCACGCGTCGGGAAAGCAACTCAGATAGATGTGCGTGGACCGCCGTAGTGTGTATGGGATCAAACTTTGTTCGGCTAAACCGATAGAGACGACGACCAAACTCTTCCTGTGACAGTAGCGCCAATTCATGTGCCAAGTGTCGATATTCCTCTGCATTAGTGTCAACTGACGGTTCCGCAACGGTATGGCAACAAGGGGAGACAACGCTCTGTTTATTGTTGATATTGCCGATGGAGGCGTGCACAGTCGATGGTAAGGGATTTGCCGCCCGTACAAGAGCGCACCGCCGCATTATGTTTTGCTTTTACTTGCCTTTACGACCACACACCACGCAGCCCGTGCTAGTCATCCAGACATAAAACCCCAGCGTACGATAGTGCAACTGTTTGCTTTCAAAAAACGGAAAACCCATATGTATATTTCAGGTGTGCAGTTCGAGTGTGTATTGCAGAATCAATACAAAAAAAAAAGGGAGACTGATAAAACCACAGTCAAATGGAAGTTGCAATCAAAGGCGCCCCCGTAAGTTTATCTCCAACATCTTCTTTCTCCTTTACTCTTCACTCACAGAGTGAAAGAGGGAGAAAAAGAATGAAAACTACGCAAACACACAAATGAAAGAAAATGCCGCGAGGGCCGTTAAGGGCAAAAAACGGGGGAAAAACCACCTAAATTTGGACAGAATTCCCCTGTCCTCCTTTACTCCATCGGTGTGTTATTGCTTTAGACTTTGAAGGGCTGCAGAGATGTCAGCAAAGTTGAGCTTGATCGCTGACTTCCCGCTACTCTGCTTTTCCTTATCCTCTTCCTCCTTCTCCCTATCCTCCTCGGGCGCCACAGGGGCGTACACGTTGAGGAAGTTCAACACGGGCCCATTGTGCCACAACTGCCACTCTGCCGAATTTGGGCTATTTTTCCGCCGTGCAATCCATTTGCCCCACTCACTCTCCGCATCATCCACGTCCTCCGCTCGGCGCTGCAGGGGCATCGGATCAGCCGCATTCGGTAGGCTAAAGACTTTCTGGTGCAGAAGATGACATTTCTCCTCGTCCCCAGGACACAAACCCATCAAAAAAGCGATGCACAAATCGTATGGCGCACGACAAAACATACATGTTTCACCGTGTACACAACTTCCCCAAACGCGGATACACGGATGAGACTCATCCTGCCGCTGAGCTGATCTTGAGCCTTTGCCACCTGTGACTACACCGCCACGCGCGGAGGGTACTGTGTTCATTGCTATGGCGGGGAGGTTTTGAATATGTGCGGGCCGATCCCCACCACCGAGGGTTGGGTTGGCAATGCGTTCGCCTGAAGGTGCCACAGCTTCAGCGGGGCGGCTAGAAATGTCTTCAGACATCTCCATCACCTTTGAAGGTTTGTAGTTTAGCCACGAAAGAAGAGATGGAAAAGGTACAACACGGCTGGGACGGTACGAACGGGGCCGAATGATACGAATGAAGCACCGTGTGCAGAGCATCAATTGATGCACCGCATCTACAGCAATTGTGTCCGAAATGATATTGTCCCGTCTGCACTTATTGCAATAAAATGAAGCTCGCTCTTGAAGTTGCCAAAGCTTGGTATTAGGCGCCACCTCCGCATTTGCATCGGGTGGCAATTTCTTTTCTCGTGAGTTAAAAGTGTCAAAGTTGTTAAACGTCAGGCGTCTGGGGCCGCGAGTATTGTTGTCTCTCGGAATCAGGGACATGCTGCTGCCGCCGCCACTGCTGCTCTGAGAGACGGCTACGAGGCGCTGGCGCTTGTATGGGACGCCTCTCTCCGACGTGGCATACCGCTGCGAGGCAATCCCGTTGCGTGGTGCCCTACTCATCGTCTTGACACCACCTCCTCCGTTTCTTTTGCGGTTTCTATTTATTATTGTTACTACCTTTTATTTTTATTTCTAGTTTGTAGTGGAGTGCGTGTTCACCAGAAATTCCCGCCGCTGCTGTCTCAGAAGCCCACTCGCACTTGACTCAGCGTTGGTTGTTCCAGGGAAAAGTCCACACGTGTGTACGCATCAAAGAGGACAATGGATAAAAGAACGTATTTTGTGGCTGCGGCCAAAAGAACAGCATTGCGACGGAGACCGGCAAACGGCCTGAACCCGACAAGGAAAAGCACCAAAAAACACAAAGCAAAAACAAATCTAAAATAATGCAGGCGCGTCTTTACGCTTGTCCCAAAAACAAGAAAAATAAAAAAGAAGAAAAATCCTGGTGTCACCGCGGAAAAATAACGGAAACAGTGATGACGCTACAAGAAGACCTCCACGAGCGACCACCACGGGCTTCTTCGCAGTTTCCCCTACGCGTAGCCAAACTTCTTCAGCACCTGCAGGTTGCTCTTGGAGACCTTCGCAAGGGCCTCCTTGCGAGCAGCCTTCCAAGCGACGCGCAGCTTCTCCGTCTTCTTGTGGTGGCGGGTTGCCTTCTCCACGCGAGCCGTCTCGAGCTTCTTCACAACATCGCTGTACTTCCAGCCAACGTGCTTGCACATGTTACCCAGCACCGTGTAAGGACGCTCACCGCGGTAGCAGTAGTGACGCTGAGCCTTGGGGATCACCACGCGACCACCAGTGCGCACAACGTTCGTGGGAACACCCTCGTACGCCACAAGCTGGCGCAGCGCCTTCTGACCGCGCTTCGTGTAGCGGGGCAGCATGGACCGCACCGTACGCAGGAAGATGTCAGAGGGGCTGCGGTGGTGAAAGGGACCAAGCTTTGGGTTTGACAGCTTCCGCTTGCGGAGGAACTGCAGATACTTGATCTTGTTGCGGATCTCCGTCCCCGCAATTGTCAGCTGCTCGCAACGCACAGCCGTGATCTTCTTGCCAAGCAGAAGCTGCTTGGCGACGATGGCGGCGGCGCGCCCCAGCACGTGATCCTTGAGGTCCACTACAATAATCTCGGGGCGGTGCTTCTTGCTGCCCTTACGGGAGCGGCGGTCTACCTTCTGGCGGGTGGGAAGAACCATCCTCGCTGCTGTTGTTGCTTTCGCCGGAGACACCTGCACAAAATCAAAGGAAGGGGGGGGGATAGAGAGAGAAACACAAGAATAAAAACAATGGGGTCACAACAAAAGTAATTAAATAACGCAGGCACTAAGTAAACGCGGCCAAAGGCTAATAAGAGACAACCATGTAATGAAGAAGTAACAACAACAACAACAACAACAACACACACACACAATAAGACTGACACTCCAGCACGCACATACACGCACGTAGCGGGAGAGAAAAGGAAGCACCCGAAGAATTAAAAAAAAACATGTCGTGGGAGTGGGAGACTGGCGAAGCCGTGTAAGTACAAGCTGGAGATATGCAGCAAGCGTGACACAGGGTAGACCACACACAGACACAAACACAAACACACAGAAGCGTCACTCCACCACATTTTATTATTAATATTATTATTATTATTAGACGAAGTACGTGCGGGGATGCATGTTTTGAAAGGCGCCGCCAAGTCCCGTGGGAGGCTGCACGACACATCCATGTTCACCCTCTCCCCACATCCTCAGCTGTCCTCGAAGATTTCCACGCTCTCACTTTCCTCCAATCTTCTCGCCCAGAAGCAGACACGCAGATGCCCTTTCACTGAGCACACACCCGGCACACATAGCAACGTATAAATGCAAATGTGCGAGAAAAATGTGTCCCCATCTCACTTGGAAGGAGGAACTCCGCGCAGCTTTTTTTTTTAATCTCTCTCGCTTTAGGTGTCTACGTGTGTACGTTTGCCTTTCTCAGTGCATTTTACTGTTTTGTCTTCTCCCTGTTCATGAGAGTTGGGAAACTCTACGCCTCATCTCTTCTTTCCCCGCAGCTGAAATGCTTAATGTTTTTCTTTTCTTTTGTTTGTTTGCCTCACTTCATTTTTTTTTCTTTTTCCTTCTGCACTTTCTCCTCCTCCTCCTTCCTCTCGTTGCCGGGGTACTTCTTACTTCAGCCTCTGCATCTGCCTTCTTTTTCCCACTTTCGTGTTGTTTGCTTCCCTTTTTTCCATTACGCTCATCGTTATTACTCCTTTCCTTCTCAGTTTTGTTTCCGCGTTTGCGTTTTCCTCCTCGCCTGCTAGTACTGCGGCTTAAAGATCTGAAAACTACACTTGCAGTTCTCGTCCATCATCATCATCGCCCCACTGTTTGTGAACTCACCGCAGTAGTTTGATGCACTAAAGATTGTCACCAACCGCCTCTCTGAAAAAAATGCGTAACCGTTATCGACTACCTGATGGGCGCGCAGCACAACGTCAATTTTAAGATTGTTGCAGGCCCGCCGCACGACGTCCTCGCCAAATGTGTAGCTCACCCCGCGCTCGCTCTGCATCCACCCGCAGCTATTCTCCTCGGGGTCCGACCACAAAATGTCGCAGGCTAACCCCGCGTCCGGCACCATCAGCGGACGGCGAATCTGATCAATCTGGTTGAGGTTGCGTAGTTCTGGACTCAGGCCGCCGTGCATGCAGAGCGCAATCTCCTCAATGAGAGCAGCGATGGGAAGACAATTAAAGACGTCCGTGAACTCCTTGAAAAGCTTCACTGAAAAGCGGCGCTTCACCTCGTCAAAGAAGCCATATATTCTACAGATGCTCTCAGACTCGTGGTTGCCACGAAGGATGCAGATCTTATCAGGGTGAAGGACCTTCAGACCGAGTAACACGGTGATCACCTCTGTGCCGTACTTCCCACGATCCACATAATCGCCAAGGAACAAGTAGCGCGACTCGGGTGGCATCCCACCCGCCCGGAATATCTCTACGAGATCATTGATCTGGCCGTGTATGTCCCCACAGACGTTAACGGGGGCCTCAACTCTCACCAACATCGGTTGCGACATCAGCACCGGTCGCACACGACGCAGCACAGTGCGGATGATCTCCTCATTGAGAAGCTTCTGCGCACTCTGCCAGTCCTGCAAAATAGACATCACTAGTTGACGAATGGCGGACTTCTCTTCCTCCTCAATGATCTTTTCACGGCGCACAGCTGGGGCTGCTTCTCGCTGCTCCACCGCCTTCTCTGCGGATTGAGAGCGACTTCGCTTGCGAGTAACCACAGCAGACATCACACGCGAAGAAATAATTTTTAAATATTTACTTAGACACGAGTGAGAAACGGACTCCCTTCAACCTCGCCCGCAGGATGCCCAAAGACCGCGCTTGTTAATAAGGCAGCACAAGTGTGTCAAACACTGCCGCAAACGCCACTTTCCACGCGCAACAAATTGACACACGCAAAGAGCGTGAAACACCCACACAACTACAAATTTTAAAAGAGAAAAACGCAAAAGAAAGCTGTAGGTAGTCGGCAACGCACACCCCACGTTCCCGTCTTAAACACCACCTGGACTGCCTCCTATGCCCCCCTAATAATCTACACAAATGCCCTACCCCACTGCATCAAGGCCGAGGCAAAAATAACAAAAAAGGAAGCAGGGAAGAGTGATAGAAAAAAAAAAAAAAAAAAACAACAACAACAGAAACAATATGCTCAAGAGGAATAATATGCTCCATGCGACCAAGTACAGTTACAGTAAAAGGGAAAAACAAATTTTTTTTAAAAAAGGAAGCACCCATCTCTTCACCGGCATGCACATCCTTCCCCTCTCCTTTTCCTCCAGAACAGTTGTTTAATACCTAATTAAAATTACCTCAACCACAGAAAAAAAGAAAAGAAAATGAGCACGCCATAAATTCCACAGTAGAGTTTCTCACGTCATTCCCCTTATTCTCTTTCTTTCCCTCTTTCGTTTATCTTTTTTTTTAATTTCGCTTCAATGATAACAGGGAGTGACTTAGATCTTGTTCCAGGCGACAATGTCCATAGACTGCACGTCATTCTCAAACGACATGATCAAATCCTCCAAATCATCACTGGAGACCTTGTCGTCCTCAATAACGATGAGCTGTTGCAGCTTCTTCACGCCGAACGCCACAGGCACCAGCTTGTGGTCGCCCCAGAGCAGGCCGTCGCGTTCAATGGCGTGCAGCTTCTTCGCCAGCGCCTCAAGGTCCACGGTATCGTCCCATGGCTTAACGTCAAACAGGATGGATGACTTGGCGATGATCTCCTTCTTGGCCTTCTTGGTCTCAGCGTCCTTCTTCTTCTTGGCCTCGAGAGCAGCTGTCTCTTCCTCTGTCGCATCCCCGAACAGGTCAATGTCGTCGTCAGCCTCCTTCTTGGCGGGAGCATGGACAGCCTTCTTTGGTGCTTCCTTTACAGCAGCAGCAGCAGCAGCAGCAGCGGCCTGGGCAGGAGCAGGAGCAGTTACCTTCACTGGGGAACCCCACGCCTTGCGCTCCGCTTCCGTGAAGGAGGCCATATGCTTCACCCAACGGTACAGACATGTGTTGTTGGCACCAAGCAAGTCGTTAAACAGCTTCACGTCCTCCTCGGAGGGCTTTGTGCCACCCAAGAACAGCTTCCCCTTGAGCTTCCCCTCCAGCTCACCGCTCTTCTTGCTGACGTCCTTAACAGACATTAACTTCGTTCTTACGTTATAGGAGAGTTGTTAGCTTTCTAGGTGCAACAACAACAACAAATAAGAAAGGAAGGCAAAAACATTATCAACGCGATGTATGCATGGCGCAGCAGCCTGTAGACATACACACATGACCCATAGATAAAGAAGACACGAAGCAACTCCAGAAACACAAGTGCTAAAGAGAGTGCAATGCAGCGACATCCATCCAATAACCACCCTACACAGTGTGGTGTGCAATGAGAGGAAATGCGTCCATTGTCCGTAAAATAAGTTTAGATTGTTCGAGAAGTGCTCCTACTGCTGCGCGCAGTGAACGTTCCTGAGCGGCCCCTAGTTTGACGTAGATTGTAGACCGCGTGCTGTCATCTGCGCAAAGCGTAACCTCCTTTGATGTCCCTGGCACGGGCGGTTCCACCCGCAGCACTTGCATCATCATGAGCGCTGCTTCCGCGTTTTGAAGCGGTAACCGTAGGACGCACTCCAGCAATTCCTGGTCCTTTTCCGCTGTAAGAACCTTTACTTGCTGCATCTTTCCTTGTCTCGTTTCCTCTCTCACTCCTTGTTTTCTTTGCTCCCCACAGGCTTTGTCCTCACCCACCGATGCAAGTGAACCCCTCCTTCCCTCCTACTCACCTCATTTGGCTCAGCACAATACAAAAGAGAAGAGAATGTTTGTTTACTACTTACTTTTTCTCATTGGCTGCCACTACACCTCCAACAACGCTGAGCACATCTGTAGTACAACGGTCGTGCACGATACCAGTGTACCCTTTCAGACGCCAACATCAACACCATATGACATGCGTTAAACACCACCCGCGATATAGAAGCATGGTGGCGCAAAGAGAGTGGGGGAAGAAATACAGAAAAAAAAACAGCAAAAAAGACACCTTAAATCTCCATCCCGTCAATATCAGTGCGCAGTGCGGCAATATAACGCATCAAACCTCTCACCATCGAGTTCTATCAGCAAACAATAGTGGGGAAGCAGCATGAATTTCACTAACTGCCCTTTCTCGCCATTCTGCACCTCGACGTGGGCCGTAGCAAAAAAAAAAAAAAAACTTCACACCTCATCGGGGAGCAGGCGGCACAAACAAAAAAACACAAAAACACCACAATGAGAGGTGCCACACCGGCCACATCCACAATGAGTTGGAGCAACGGCGTGGCGCTACGACTGTTGTGTTTCCTCATAGTTGCCCCACCCTCTGAGCTTCCTAAGTGCCAACTGTACGCGCCGTCACGTTGCTAGCGGCAGTGGGGAGGTGACCACTGCCCACCACCGACGCAGTCCAGTCAAAATCAAGAAGGCTCACCTCCGAGGAGCTGCAAATAATTCGCCACCATCCCAATTACTGCAACAATAAAAACCGAAGGATAAAGCAGAAGGAACATGTGTGTTGCGATATTCTATTGCTTGCCCTCTGTAAGTTTCAAAAAACGGCCTTCAGTCAACTGTGTGCGCGGCGTGTCTATGTGTTTGAAACAAACCCTTTCCACCATCTTACTTTCAGAGTGTGTGTCTGCTTGCTTGGCACCTGCAAATTCACACGCACCTCTGCGTGGATCTTTGCCGTTTGCCTTCGCTTCAATCCGTGTGCACCGCAGAAGCGCTGACACGCTCACCACTTGCTGCTAGCCCACCACAATACTGCAACCGCACAAAAAAAAAAAGAGACGAAGGAGGGAGATGCTGCGACGCGCCGTGGCACTCACAATTTCATTAGCGTAGAAGACCAAATCGCGTGCAGCACAAACGTCTTCGCCTGCACCCAAACCCAAACGCACACTTGTGTGCACGGCGACATTTCATTTCTTCGTGAGTGTTGTCTTGCAGCGTTCCAATTTGTTGAGGAAACAGGGAGTTGCGTGAGGGCCCCACTAGACATCAAATACAAGTGCAAAAATCACAAGAGTGGAAGATGGGGGTACGAGTGAAAAAGAAGGCGGGGAAAAGGAGCCATACCGAGGAAAACGACACACATACACAACAAACAATACAATAACAAATGAGACGACGGTAAGAGAAAAGAAAATACATCAAGGACTTTTTATGTATGTGTGCGTGACTTGCGATGCTGCTTTTGGGTCGCTGCGCTGTCTGTGGCTGAACTGCGGCAGCTCCCATGCACCGTCTCACACTCTCCCAGGGGCATGAACAGCAGATATTCCCAGCGTGTGATAAACCATGCGACGGCATCGACACACGCACGCATATGCATATGCAAATACGTGTACAGAAGCTGTTAAACAGGTGTGTTTAACATAACAACAGCTGCGGCTGCAGAGATGCACAAGGTGCAGGAGAACACACACACACACACATACACACAGACGCACACTCACACACGCAAAAAAGGACGGATGTGAAAACGAGAACTTTGGAAACAAACCAAACCGAAAAGGTACATGCAGAAAAACTGGTGGTGGCAGCCAGCGACAACCCACAAAGCTTGATAACAGTCACAAAACGCAAAGTCACCGGGAGGCACACCACTACACTTTTACTTCCCCCTTCACTACCACCACCAAAAATAAAATAAAAAACATACACCAAAACAAGCCTACGAGAAAGCGACAAAAACAATAGAAGAAAATAATAGTCCAACGGTGGGGGCGGGGGCCATCATACAGCAATGGTGACGTCATAAAAACAGTAACTACTTCTAAAAGCAGGTGCTCTTTCCGTCCCCTTCCCCTCTTCGCCCGCCCACGCCGCCTCTGTACATGTACATATATATATATATATATATATATATATATATTTGTGTGTATGTGTTGTGTACCTATTTGCCCTCTTTGCTTCCTTCCTCACCCCTCATCACAGACACAGTCTACAAATATATAGCTGCGTCTTTACCTCACTTATTTTTTTGATTCACCCTCCCTGCTCCTCCACCGGCATCGTATCCTCGCCAAATAATGCTTCCCTCATAGTGTTGCCCAACATCTATTCCCCATTCTCTATGGCTTTAGAAGAAAAGGGGTCATACCGTTAGACAGGCACCACAAAAACAAAAAAAAACACACACACAACACGATGAACAAAACAAGACAACACAGAAGGCACACATTTCCAGGACAAAAGGAAGAACAAACCTCAAGGGCCAGGCAACACATACAACTCCCATATACACTACCGAGTCTCTGACATCCTTCAGGCTCAGCAACGTCATATTATTCAGCCACACCAGTACCATAGCTGGTATGTGCCTTTTTTCTTTACATTAAACCATACAAACAGAACATCGCGGAGTAACACAGAAGTGATTGAACCGAACAAATAAAGACCCCGACCCTTGACAGAGTACCAAGCACGGGGGATTCCAGGCTAGCCCAAACTTCACTCGGCCACGCTCCTTAGAGCCAAGCCTCAAGCTACTCCAGACCTCCTTCCTACAGACGCAGAGACAAACAACAAAAGGATCTGAGAGTCAGTGAAGGAGTCCCACAAACACCTCTCTGCTCTTCCCCCGTAAAGCTCGCCCCACGGAGTTAATGAAGCCAAATCAGGACATGTGACACATGGCATCGTTAACGGAGCAATTACACTCTCTCACAAAATGGCGCACAAGCAAACAAAGAGAGAGAGAGAGAGAGAGAAAGTGGGGCAGGAACAGACTCCACTTGCAGCATCTTTTGCTTACTTTTCATTACACCCTCGAACGCGTGCCCTGCATCTAGGGGGCGCGATAACTGACAGACAATGCAACAGCAATACACCCGAAAAATGGAACCGATTTCAACACCGACTTCCATCCCTCAACCCGTCCACATCAAACAAAATGAAAAACAACAGACAAGACGAAGACAGAAGTCAGGTTGACAACAGCTTTTTTACTTCAATGAACACTGTCACTGCCACGACTGTCGTCGAGGCACAAACACACCGGGAGACATTGGCTGCAGCAGTACTCCCGTAAGAAAGGAAGACCCAACAACAAGAACAATCAAGGGGATATAACATCAACAAGGTATGATACAATTAATTGTTCGCTGGAACAATGAGAAACGAGCACTGCAGCTTTTCATCTACATTCATCACGGCTGCATCATTGTCAAACTCGCCACAGTAGTTCGGAGCCGAAAAGATCGTCACTAGCTGTCGATTGGCAAAAAACCCGTATCCACGCTCCATCACCTGGTGCGCACGTACCACGAGGTCCATGTCCACCATGTCTAGAAAGTCGCTCACAATGTCCTCGCCGAACAGGTAGCTTACGCCCCGATCACTCTCCAGAAACCCTTTCACTTCGTCCTCGGGGTCGGCCCAGAGAAGATCACATAGAATGCCCTTGTCGGGTACATCACACGGGCGCCCTATTTCGTTCACGGTGGCGAGCGAAGTCAGGTCAGGACTCAGTCCACCGTGCATGCAAATGATCTTCTCACTCACCACGCAGCACACAGGCATCGTGTTGAACACGTCTGTAAATGCCCTGAACAACTTGACGTTGTACCGGCGTTTCACGTCGTCAAAAAAACCATACATCTTATTGATGCTGGCGCACTCGTGGTTGCCGCGCAGCAGAAAGAAGTTCTCGGGGTACACAATCTTGTAGCAGTACAGAAGGGTGATCGTCTCCACGCTGTGCTTGCCGCGGTCCACGTAGTCCCCAAGGAACAAGTAGTTTGAATACGGCGGAAACCCACACTTCTCAAATATGCGCATCAGATCGTAGTACTGTCCGTGGGTATCACCGCAAATACGCACCGGTGACCTGATTTCCAGCAGCATTGGCTGAGACATGAACACATCGCGAACTGCATTAAGAACACTGCGTATGTCTTCCTCTCGGATAAGAATCTGCCGCTGCGTGCTGCTCCCCTTCACGGTAAGCATCCTCTCTATGAGGTTATGTGCTAGGGGCATTCTGCTTAATTAAATAAAAATAGCTCCAGCGCTTCCTACAACCTTCCGACCTACCTCTCAAACTTCTATCCCTACGTCACTCTTTGTCGTTGTTTATTCCACGGTGCCGCGCCCCGAACAGCCGACCATTGAAAAGAGAAGAGGGTGCGTGCAGCTGGATGACGGTGTTGTAAACTGTCTTCGTAGGCGCATGCCAATAGCAGATGGGACAATAATGTTTTCCTTTTCACAAGGAGCAAAAAATAGTTATCCAGAAGTGAGGAGTTGTTGAAAAGGGCGCTACATTGAGGATGGGTTCAATACATTTCGTAATGTACTATATGACTTCCGGTGGTAGTACTCATTTGGTGCGTGCGTAGCTTGGATATTGGCGCCTGTGGTATATGCTGCTGTAACGACAAGAAAGCGAATATTATTGTAAACAGAGTGCCAGAGTCGTGTATGCCACGGCAGATGTTCCCTCAGCTTAGTGACGGGAGCAGGGCTGAGTTCTGAATCCGGGTTTGATGGCTCTATGGAGATGCTGACGGCATTTGGCCGACATCCCTCTTCACCAATAGGTTCTTTTGTGCCCGCCAATAAATGCCGCACCGATGCTACCCGCTCTCGTAGCAGCTCACGACGGCGTAGCATCTCCTCCTCTCGTGCGGTCTCTTGTAACCTATGAAGACGTGATATTTCATCATCCTGCTTTTGGATAATGTGGGTCATGGCGTACATCACATCCAGTGGAACCACAGCGCCATCAGCGGATTCCTCACCACCATCGCCCTCGCTTTCCATGGATGAAGACGAGGCGCTGTCACGTTCATCAAGCACCGCCTTTGAGTCAACTTCTTGTGGTAGTATCGTCATGAACTCATTCCACAGTCTCAGCCTGTCGAAATAAGAAAGTGGCTTTCCAGGCACCCGAAAAACAAAACAAAAAATGGGAGTAAAGACGACACAAACAATATAATCTAGCTGCAAAGAGAAGCACAACAACGGCGCCTTTAAGAAGAGCGGGCTAAGAGACTCATCTCCACCGAAAAGGATAACAAGAGAAAAGTGTTGCTTTCATGTAATTAAAAATATGCCGCTGCCTCAACTATTTTACCCACTGTTGCAACCACACGGAGTTCACATCTGCGTCCTGTGTTAGTCGTTCCGAAGCCTTTGCAATAAAGTGTCCACAGGGGCCAAGTCCACGCCATGTCGCATGCACCCCGTTACATCCAGCCGGCTTCCAATCGGGGAGCGGCATAACGCCACAGCACGCAAAAAATAATATTTGCCAATATTTTTGCCTCTATATCTTCACGGTGAAGAGAAATATGATGAAGTGGGTCGGCGATATTGCTGTTGTTTGCTATTTCGACACGCTTGTTAAGACTGGGGCATACAATGTCACTTACTTGAAACAGCGTGAAGCGCAGCGGCCCACCATGCCGAAGACATAGCTCAGAGAGAGAGAACCGCCGTCGTTAATGAGAAAGCGTTCCTGTTTTCGTGTCGCCTTGAGATAGCCGACGCGGTACACAAACAGTTTGCGATACCACTGCAGTGGCAACCTCCACGAGGATCTATTAAAAATTGGCACAAAGACAACAAGGTGGGCGTCCACAAGGCTACAAGCCTCTAGAGTATGGCGCAGCCCCTCTACATCTACTTTGGCACAACCAGGGTCATTGCACCTCGCTCACGGCCTCCACCAGCTGCTGCGCTTCTCTGATGCCACATACACAACAAGAGACGCCTGCCGTACCGCGCGCTGTACCGCTTCTAGAGACGTCACATCGTCTCGCAGTAGCTGCAACTGCAACGGTGCCACAACGCTTCCCTTCTTTATACAGGATATCTAGTGCATAAGGCTGCTTTACTCAGTCAGGCCTGCGTTGTGTTCTTCCACAACCTCCATCCCGTGTACGACGTTTCGCTTGTGCAGCGCAAGAAAACTATCCTTCGCCTTGTGGAGGTCTCGTGAAAGGACTGTCACGATGATACCACGCTGAAGGCACTGATTCACAACAAACCGTGCGAAATAAAAAAAAACCGGTGCCACCGATAAGCGCTACGGTTGAAAATCCAGTCAGCGTGTCAAGGTCCCTGCGCACATCCGTGAAGTTTTGCTGCGGAAAGAAGAGGTAGTTCGGCACTGACTCCCTCATTGTCACACGACCTGCAGCATCCGTCGTGGGAGCAGCGACCGAGAGGCCACGCTCAAGGTCGCACTCGTACCGTGTGCTTTCCTCCCGCACGACGCTGTGGAACGTCAACGCAACGCTCCGCAGCACGCGAGACTGAACCGCTTCCCCGAGGTCATACCTCGCAATTGACTCCCCCCATCCTCATCCCCGCCCAGATGGCACCAGAGCCCAAAATACAGTAAGGCAACACGCAACAGAGAACAAACGGAAAATCAATGCGACGGAGGAGTCAATACACACACACGGACATGCACTCAATGTGTGCATAAGTACATACACATGTTGTCATCCCGTGAGGGTGTCGTTCTCCCCATCCCCCCCCGACACTCCAAAATAAGCAAAAAAAAAATTAATCTGACAAAACAAAGATTAAATGTGAAAAAAGGCATTGCTCAGTCGTTGTTTTTTTTTTGCTTTTGTTTTTTTATTACCAAAAAAAAAAAAGAACCAAGCAAAGAAGAAGGTTTTTTTACGGGTTTGCCGTCGTTGGCAGGCCATGCATAGATGACTGCAGCATTTTTTTGCATCGGGTGCCCTCCGGTTCTGCGGCCACAAGCTGCTCAATGAGGTCCGGGCGCTCCACAATATGTGCCCCCTTGGCACACGCCACCCGCACCAAGTCACTCTTGTGCCCCTTGTACACATCAAACACCTCCTCCACAAAACGCTCATAGTTCAACAGCGCCAAGTAGATAATAGTGTACGCTAACTGACCAAGAATTCGATTGGAGCTCAGCTGATCGTCAGAGATGCGAATGACACGTTCCACTTCAGGGGCTCGAGCGGATGCCACCGTCAAGAACTTAAGCTCCTCCAAAAGTTCCTTTGCCCCTTTTGTGGTGGTCTCCTTCGCCAGCGCGGCAAGCACGTCAACGGGGGTGTCAAGCGGGTACGTAGTACCCATGACGTCGTTGAAGCGCTGCACAAGCGGCTTGCCGCCCGAAAGACGGCTATTTTGTGGATAGTTAATAGTACAGAAAACAGGAACCTCCAGTAAAATTTCCTCCTCGTCGCCCTCTTCAAGGCATGCCAGGCGGTGATCGACCTGTAGATCAAGTCGTGTATGAAGCATGAGCAAAGACTTGGAGTAAATGGTGCGAAAAGCGGCCATGCGCAGGGGGGTTCCTTCGAGATACTTGTTGCCATCGCTCAATAGCAGTGGCCAACCAAAGACAAAGGGGTTAGACTTCATCAACTTGTCTTCCACTAGTCGAAAATGCGGGGAGGTTCCGAGGAAGATGTTATGCTCGTGGGAGTAATCCAACTCAATGGTCTTCGGGTCGCGTCGTCGCATATCCTCAACAAAGCGATCTTTAATACTAACAGGGCTGAGTGTCCCACTGAGCCTCTCCTTCGTAGATGTCTCGATTGAGTTTTGCACGGATTCGTAGTAGGGGAGGTATTTCTTCATGTGCTGAGCATCGACATCCAGAAATTCGCTAAAAATGCGTTTTAAAGAATCAAGTGAGGGTCGAACCGCGTGCCACAGCAAGGGTGGAAAATGTTCCGAAAGCTGAACAAGTAATTTCTCCGAGGGACTATTGTGGTCCCACAGCAACCGGCATGTGTGCTGTGGATCGTTCACCACAGGGGCATCCTCACGGTCGGGAAATGCGAAAACCTCACCAATAACAGTGTACTCAGCCTCTTCATTTCCAAGACACAGCCGCCGGCGCACAATGCTGCTCATCCGCGCCGGATCCCAGAGTTCCTTATCAAAACTGAAACGCATCTTTCGCCACACGAGCTCATCGTATATCTTCACGTCGTATGAAGCAGCCGTCTTGGACTGCTTGGCATCACTGCGCAACTGAGAGATCCATGAGGGTGGCTGAGGACAGTTGCGGCAACAAAAGCGCCTCGATACTTCAAGGGTCAACGGTATTTCCAGCAACCCTCTTCTGCTGTACAGCCGCCACTTCCACATAAACTTGGGGTTTTGTTTTATTTCCTTTTCCCGTTTTTATTTCGTTTTATTAGTCCCTTGAGTAGTTCCCTCTAATCCCCGATTTTCACCTGTATCAGTATGTTCATATATTCAGAAGAGACAGAGGCGCAGAAGAAGTGTGCATTTGGGGTGCTTCAATTAAAATTCTGCCCCTTCCCCACACTATTTATTGCATCCCTTACATAATTCTCACCTTTCCTGCGTCATAACATGTATCCTGACTCCTTCATGCATTGGTTACACTTTTACACGACAACTTCTAGTTATGTATAATGTTTATATGTATGTATGCATGCATACAGCGAGAGGAAAATATATTTATCGCCTTAAAAATGTGTGTAGGTGTATAATTCACTCACACAAGTAAAACGGCATTGACGCTATCTTCCTCCGCTGGCTCACTGTAGGCGACCGTCGGAAGCTGCGACTTCGACATGGGCCGTGTCACCTCTGCCGTAAAAAGACGTGCGTATGTCTTCTCGTACCGCAGCGGTGCCTGATCCTCTGCAGTGCTGGCGAATGCGGACACCATCAACGGCACCGTAGGAATGAAGTGCCTCTCCAACACCGTGAACTCCCACAATGTGCTATGCAGTGCATGACACTCCTCAAGGCTCGCTTCCGGCAGGTATGGATCATTGCCGTCGAAAAGCGACGCTGTCAAACGTTGTGCCTCCTCTTTCATGCTTTTTTTGCCTTTTAGTTGTCGACTCCCCCTCCTCTACTGTCGTTGCCGTGTCATCGGCTGAATTGACTTCCTCCTTTGAGGAGCGATGAATCAACGCCAGACAATTGGGATGCCGCTGAAGTATCTTGCGGATGAATGGAAGGGCAAAGTAAAGCACCGGTGCCGGTGAAAGTAAAGCCACACGAGCCACCTTCTTCACAAAGGCAGCCCCAATATATGAAGGAACGCGCAAGGAACTCATAGAGAGATCCAACAGACGGAAAAGATCGTATCGGTGACGTGATGAAACGGCGTCAGGAGTGAGAAGCGTATATAGTTGTTGGTAATACTGGGGGTACTCCAGGCCATGGTCAAGCATGAGGAGAAAGATGCCGTGCAATGCCAGCACAGCAACAAGGCCACCACTAGAAAAGCAACCGCTCAAGTGATCAGCAACAACAAGTGGATTGGTAAGATATGGCAAAATGACGTCACCTATGCGATTGAGCAGGTGCAGATGGAGAGCAGCTTCCGAAGCGTGATGGAGACATGGCATCCACAGTGCGGTGAAGTAGTGCCTGTGAGCACGCTCGGAGAAGACAGAAAGGACAGACGTCATCAACGCCTTCCTCCGCTCCGCAGCGTTGGAATGCACGTATGACTCGCTGGCTTCATACTTTGACTTTTCCTTCTGCAAAAAACTCCACTGAAGACGCAGCTGTGACAAGTCCGGGATGACACGACCGTAAAAGAGCACAAATACATTCACTACAAGCGCTGGTATTGTTGTCCCACCATCACGCCCACGTTTCTTCGCGGCGCGCTCCAAAAACGTTGCGGCGGAGCGGACCAAAAAAAACCATACATCGTCACCCACATTAGCATCACATAACGCCTCACGCAGTTGTGCTGCATGCGGACTGCACTCATCCGGACTCACGTGATCCCGCACAGGCCGCACCAACGCCGTGCAAAGACAACGCTCCAGCAGTGGACGCACCGTTGCATCGAAGCGCTTGCACAGCTCTTGGTATGTCGTACACTGTCCACAGTGCCTTAGTGCAGCGGTGAACTTCGCCTCCATTTTAGCCCTTGGCGGCTGTCTGTTGCGGTCTCGCTTGAGCTTCCTTCCCCCACAAACAAACCCTAGCAAAGCGACATCATTCATCATAGAAAAAAAAACAGAATAAATAAATTAAATCAAAATTCAATGCAGCAGTCAAACAGTCACCTAAGAAGAGGAAGCAAACGGTGACTAACTTGTAGAGCCACATATACACACAATATGTTTTGTTTTGCTTCTTGTCTTCATATAAGTGTTGTGGCAGGTACCGCCCTCCGCTTGATTTCCTTCATCACTTTGACCCTCCGCTATTCACTTCACCCAGTGGGCAAGTTTAGGAGTTCCGTGATAAGTCCCGGGCATGCGTTGGGCTCAACGTCAAGCCGCGTAAGTTGCGCCACAACGACTGTCACGTCGTCCTCCTTTCCGCCAGTGTAATGGTACCCCATCGCATTTGCATTCTTTGCAAAGGGGGACATAAACTTCTCATCAGCCCCGTTTCTGCAGGCCTCCTCTACCAGAGTCTCTGCGACATACTGGCAGCCATGACGTTCAACATCCCTTAAACGTTGCAGTATATCTGAGATGTCGACATTGTCAAGCAACCCATCGCTCGCACAAAGGAAAACATCACCCTCGCTCAACTCGAGTGTCGTGCGGTCCCCGGCAGAAGGTAAATCCTCCGGAAGCTGATACGGGCAGTTAAACCTGTGCTGCTGCGCCGCAGTGGCAAAGAAGAGCTTGGAACTCCGCAAGCATATCGTGCCGCAGTCACCAAGGTTCAGCACAGATGCAAAACGCCCATCGACGAGAGTGACAAGGGACACCGGACACCCGCCGAGTTGCCGTTTTTTTTGTGCCTCCGCAAAGCCATAATTTAGGGCCTCCAGGGCAGTGATGGTGCCGCGATTTTGATCCTTCTCCAACGCATGCCGGGTGAACCGCATAACATTTCTTGTAAAGACGGCAGGATCAATGCCGACGCGTGCGTATCCGCCAACACCGTCAGCTACACCAATGCCATTCGTGTGCACCAAAAATGCATCTTCACCGCCATTTTTCACCTTTGAGGGGTGAGGAACCGCGAATGCACCTCGGCGCCCAAACCACAAAAGTGGCTGAACTGGCGCAGCAAAGAAGCACCGGCGTGAGCATGTGAACATCGCCCTAATATGTAGGAGAAATTAGGCAGAAATAGGATGGAAATCAATCAATAATTTCCTCCAGTGAGAGAAGTGGAAAAAGAACACCGATCAAATAAGAACAAAAAGTAAAAATATGTGGGGTCGGTATGCCACCCTACAAATTTGACGCAGTTGCAACAAACAGCAAATGCAATTCGTCTTCCTCTCAAGACCTTCCAAGAACCAACTGCAACCTCCATCCAGTTCCCCCCTCCTCCCTCCCTCCCTCCCTACGGGGTATCCTCGCTTATCCTCACTTGTACAGCTCTTCTTTCTTTGTACCATCCGCAAAGGTCGTCACGCGTACACCATCCACGCGGTCAAGGATGGAGGTATTATTCGGGTACTCGTAAAGAGTACTGCCATCCGCAAAAATCGTGATGTTCAGCTCGCTCTTCTTGAAGACCCTGGTGCCATCAGGCCGCAGGAGTGTCACAGCACCATTTTGATACGTGTACTGCCATGTACCATCCTCCAGTTGTACACAGTGGGGATCTTGATCGGCTGCACCAACCGCACCTTCTGTTTCTTCTTTTTGTTCTTTACCATTCTCTTGCGTTGTCTGCGTCGATACCGTTTGATCCTGAGAAGCCTTTTTGGCAGCTGTGTTGCCGCCTGCCACCGTGATTTCAACTGTGTCCGATGTAAGAATGGTGGCTCCACTGTCACGTAGCTTACTCATCGCCGCAAGAGCCGCCTCTCGCTCCATCTTTGTGCGATGAACGCAGATCTTGTTCTCACGCTCCACCGACGTGTAGTAACTCTCTGCCTGCCTCCATTGCTGTAGGACAAACTCCCAGTTCATCGCTAGCACGGCCTCCTGGGCAATCTGCGCACGAATAGAGGAAAGATCCTTACCTAAGTCGCCAACAGTATTAGCAGTTGTTGCAGTCGTCCCTGCTACAGTTGAAGTTACTGTTGCTGCCACGAACGTGTTACGGGCCGCACGGGACCACGGCGCTGGAGGAGACTCTACCACGGTCGTTGTTGCCTTTGCCACTATCGCCGACAGTAACCTGCTCTCGGTCATATTTATAACAGCCAGTGGCCAAAGTCCCAACTCCAGCGGGACACGATTAGAGGGAAAGTTCACCACGACAAGTCGATGACTTTCGGACCGTTCCTTGTCATACACCAGCCACGTCCATCCTGGTTCCCGCCGGTTTTTCGCATACATCACAAACTCCTCCATGAGACACACAACGGACCCGAACTGCGTTGCCACGATGCTCTCCCACTCCGCCGGCACATTCACACCACCCTGTGAGCACTTCTCCTCAAGATTCATACAGAAGTGCTCACTAGAAAGAAAATGAATGCGCCGTTTAAGACACGACCGACAAGGGCGCTTTAGAAAAGCACTATGGTCAGCCAGCGCAGTGAGCGGAAGCAGTTGCCTAAGCACGGGGCAGTCAGGCTGATGCACATCGTTTCTTCTCGACGTATGTCCGGTGATGGCAATGAGGTGTGCCGCGGACACCTCCCCCCTCACAACAGGCGGATCGAGTAGTGGAATAAGAACTGGAACAAGTTTCTGCAGCTCACTCGCCACAAGTGCTGCCCTTGAGGCTGATGCTGCACACAACAAAGCTGAGGTTATCCTTGACATTCCCGCAGTGGATGTTCCCTCCGTGTAAGCTTCTCCTCTGTACAGCGACGCTACCTCTCACCCCTCTCCCTCCCTCCCCCTCCCCCCGAAGAAAGGAGATGCCAAACAGCCAAGACATCACACAAAAGGCAAAAACAAGAAGGTGTACGTAGGGGGAAAAAGATAGAAAAAATGTGTGTAAGAAACAATCAAAAAAAAAACAAGAAAAGAACGAGCAGAAAAACAAATAAAGAAACTGGAAATATCCCACACATGACATGTCACCGGAGGTGACACTGTCGTTCGTGTATACTTAGATCCAAATGTTTCGTGTACAACTCGTGCTGCAATGGCGGTGGCGGTAACTGACAAAGTGGTATTGATAATAGCAATAAAAGTGGTGACACACCACTAGCTACCACAGAGATGATTAGGTAGAGCGGAAAGAATACCACTCAACCTTATCTTTGTTCTTCCTTAACTTACGTTGTGCTGTGTAGTTTTTTCCGTACATAGTGGATGCCTTTTGGAGCGTCTTATCAACAAGAAATGCAGCGTTGCTGCTGCGTGTTCGCACCTTGGATAGAAGCGCCTTACCCACGCTGTCATCTCGAATCCCGTAATTAACGTATAGCTGTAGCCACCGCGACGCATTCTCAACGGCCATGTTGTTGGCGAGACGTAAAACATTTTTTCCTACTACTCTAAAAAAAACGTTAGGAAGGTCCGGTGCGTTTGAGGCCGCCTCAAGAATGCGCATTAACATGTTCTCATCTAAAGTTTGCATTGTGGCTGCACTGGAGTGGCAAACCGCCGCGATTGCATCCTTGTCCTCCGCAACCTTCACAAAGGCTCGCCATACATCTTCCACTTCCAAGTCTTCCGCCAAAAGTGGAGGGCGCGTCCGCAGCGTGGCCGCCATCACTGCTGTCTTGTCCTTCCCTTCGCTTGCAATGGAAAGGAGTAGAAACAAATCAAGCGTTTTCAATTCTTCTGGACGTGCACGGGATAGCAGTTCTGCTCCTGGTAGAGCCAGTAGGGCTTTACGCTGCTTCTCGCTGCATGCACACGCTACCAACACGACGTCCGACAAGCTCCAGCCTTCAAGCGAGGTGACGTGTTCTGCCAGCGCAGACTGCTGAAAATAGGGGACAAACTTTAATTTCCGTGCGGTTAATGCGGTTGAGGTGATGCCATCGCGGCACGGCAGAATTTGCGACAAGTGAGAGAGAAGCGCACGAAACATAAGGACGTCACGAGACTTCAGCGCCACTAACGCTTCACAGAGAGACTTGACATGAGTGGGTGTCATGGCGCCGATGGACTTTGAAAGGCGAGTCAGTAAAAGCGTCGTTAAAGATCCGTCATCTACACCAAGTTGCACGACCAAATTTAAAATGTGAATGGCGTCGTCCATGTTTATCCCTTCCGTACTCTGCTGCTGCTGCTCTATCGCGTCACGCAACATGGCATACACCTTTGACTCCACTGAAAGTTTGCCCCCTCTCGCAACACTAAACGACTCCAAAACCATTATCACAATGGGAATAGAGAGAAGGTTCGCATGATGCATTTTATGCTTGCGACGATCAAACTTACGCGTGGCGGCAAAACGATTCAATAATTCCTTGAAGAAAACGCCGTCGACAGGCTCCCCTGCATGAGCCGCAGCGTACAACAGATAGGCACTATCTTCTTGAGTAAATGTGAATGACATATTTTGAAGGAAGGATTTTTTGCAGTACGATACAAGTTCTGGAGGAAATACTTTCAAATCTCGCATGCACCGCACAAAAATTTGTGTGGTGGATGGTGAAAGAATCTCTTCCGCGTCTTCCAGCCGGTCCACAAACTGTAGAAGCAAGGCCCTCGCCTCTGTTGGTGCAATAAGTGACATACCACGAAGCTGTCGCAAAAACACCTCCTGACGGTCATCAAATTTACTATTGCGCAACGAGTTTGCAGAGACAAGATGCTTCTTTATTTCTTCTCGCAGACGAGGCGCCGCACTCGGCAGGGCAGCAAGGCACCCACAACATTCCAGAACTTCCTCTGGCAACATATCAGGCAAAACGCGCAGCAGTAGCTCCTCAAACATGGTACTGGGTGGACCAGCTCGCATACTCGTCATTGCACAAAGCAGAGCGACGGCCTGCGATGCCATGACGTTACCGGGTGGCTTCTCACAAAGTGCCACTTGCAGGGCGCCTAGCCACTCTGTGTCTGTCGAGTGGTGTGCCACAAGGGCCTTTGCCACAGTGGTTAGCTGCTCAGGGTCAAGAGTACCATTGCGCACACGGGAAAGGATGAGCTCCCGAAGCACTGCAAGACTTTCCTCTTGAAGCGGAACCCCCAACTGCGCGCACAGGCACACCGCCCCACCATCGTTGCCTCGTTCGATGCGCTGCGCCGCTAGCAGCGCAAGCTGTTGTGACACGACCACAGCAGACCCCCGCGCTGCACGCTGAGAGTCGCGTGACTGAGGGGCAAAAAGGAAACAACGCCAAAAGACAGCACAAAACTTCAGGTGCTCCTCCAGAGTAAACCCCTCGAAGAATTCCGCAACACGATCAGCAAACCAAGGCTGCTCAAACATGACACGCGACCACAGCGGGGCGGAGTTGGGATACTCACTGAGTCGCTTGCCGATTTCCAACAAATGCCCGCGTGTCACCTGCTCGGACAACTCCGACAGAAACTCCCCCACTTTTGTCTCCAGATGACTTCCCGCTGGGTAGGAGACGCGGTGCATGAAATGCACAAGGTCCGTCGCATCGTCAACCCCTTCAATGGCCTCCTCTAGCTTCAAATCGTATAGGTAGGAGCGTGCCTGCTGTAGCTTCCGCGGCTCACTGGAGGCACCAGCAATCCAACCTTGAAGGAGCTCCGAATGCATTCGCCATGCAAGTGAAGCCCAACAAGAGAAGGTTCTGCGCATGCTTCCCACCCCGATGTAGTTCCTGTCGTTGCTGTCGTTATGGTTTTTCCCTCTTTCTCTTTCTCTTTTAGTTTTTTATCCTTATTTCTGTTGTCGGCGAAGTAGATTCGGTTTGCCCAACCAGTGCTTAACACTTCACCCCGACTCCTTTGCTCTCTGCCCACACACAGTGGTGAGGCAGTCGCTACCGTCTCTCGTGCGTCCTTGTTTTGTGGGGAATGAACCAGAGCAAGAAGAGAATTTTAGTCTTCAGTAAAAGTAAAATAAAGTTTGGTAGCTACACATAAGACGAGATGCTCTTTCATGTCATTTCACCAGTGCCCGAGCCACGGCGCTGTTCCATACAGCAGCGCCCTAGTCCCCCTTCTGCCGCTTCATGTTATTCCGCAGAGGAATCGGCAGGCCCTGTGGTGGTGGTGCAAATCTCTGCCGCGGACCGCGTTTCGCCCGCACGACGCCTTGTACCACGTAGACCCCTGCCAACGCCGCCAATATGTTAAGGCCAAGGAGTATGGCAGAGAAAACCAAATCAAGCATCGTGACATATGTCTGTAACCACATGTAATAAGCGGCCCCCACCGATGCCACAACTAGAAGGCAAAGGGCAAGGCATGATGTACTTACTTCCTCTGTAAGATTCCCGCGTGTACCGAGGACTAGAGCGGCAATGTCCACGAGGAGAAGAAGAAATGCCGAGACACTTTCCATTGGCA
>NW_021706003.1:0-27538 GCF_003719475.1 Trypanosoma rangeli
TCCACAACTTTATTTACTACCCACTGTTCGTTTGTTGCCTAACGACACGTCTGCGCGGACGACTCCTCAGTCTCTCTCTCTCTCTCTCCTTTTTTCCATATTTCTTCAATTATAGTGAAAGCACACGGTCCCGTTTCCTACATGTTTGGTTCTTTTTTTTTGTTTTTGTTTTGTTTTTTTTTAGTTGTTGGGTTTTTGGTTATTTATTTATTTATGGATATATATGCGTACGTGTGTGGGTGTATGCGTTGTCTTGGCACGCCCATTATTACGGCACTTGGGCCCGTGGCACTCGGCGCATGTGGGACCGTGCGGCTTAATACTGCCTACCGGGGTGCCTGGGTGCAGAGAACAACCACAAGAAGGTTGCGCGCAGCAGAAAAGGGAAACGGCAAAGAAGAAAGGTAAACAACCAACAACAACAGCAGCAGCAGCAATAGCCACAGGTGACATTCAGGAGACTTTCTCTCCAGCGTCTGCTCTTGTCCCTCCAACTGCGTTTATTTCATCCTTCTCTGACAGGATCCCGCTCCGTTCCCTTGCTGCCTCTGCTACTGGGTGCTCCTCTGCTGCCTTTTTATCCCCGCCTTATTTTGCTTTCCCCTTCGTCTCACTTACTCCTTTTGTAGGCAGCCTACATATGCGCAAGTTGGGCCCGCGTGGACTCGCTCAGCACGTCCCCGTTGGCCGCCTGGAGGCGCAGAAGAATTGCCTTCGCCTGCGTCTCGTCTCCCTTCAGCAGCGGGTGCCGCTGCACGACCCACATCATCACACGCTCGTGCACTCGGCACGCCTCCGTCTTGTCACCGCCAGCAGGGAGGGAATTCACAACACGGGCAAGCATCTGCGTCTGCTCATGTTCCGGCAGAAGCTGGTAGTACAGTGAGAGGAGCGTCACCGCCGTGCTAATGACGTTGCAAGTGGCATCCTCGTACTCCTCCTTGCGTTGAACGGCCAGGTAACGAACGATGATCCCGTGAACCTGCTGAACGAACTGCTGAGTGGCAGGATATTCGTGATGCTCAAAGTACTGCAGTAAAAGGTTCATTAGATAGAAGGCGGATTGCAGCACATCGGCGTCCCCATGTCGCTGAGCAAAGTTGATGACACTCCCAACAATCGTAGGAACTAAACTAGCCACGTGGTCTGGGGCGTGTTCGACTAAACTGCACAGCAGCGCGAGACCGCGTGCCACCATGACATCCTTTTCGTTCCCTTCCAACATTCGCTGCAGAACGGGGATGAACGTGGTATTAAAAACAGGGGCAAAAACGGCACTAGCACGCTCAAGCATCTTGTCAAGGAGGTCACAGGTATCGCGGATGAGGGCGTCCGCCTCCTCCTCCTCCTGTTTTAGTTTGTCCAGCTCGTCATCGTCGTTCTCGTCCAACTGGGACTGCAGGCTCTCCGTACGGCTTTCCATCGCGCGTTGCAAGACCCCAAGAATTTTCTCGCTAATGGAGTTTACCGTCTCTGGTGACACAAGCGTGGGTGCATCATCAATACAGCGGCTAATCACCACTGACATTGCGCTAGACGCCTCCAAGTCATCCTCCTCCGCAAACTGATTTAATAGCGGGGGCATCACGCTAACAGCTACTTGGGCCCGCCCTGTCGAATCGTAGGCATCCATCACGCCATCTAAAATCAACGCACCGCTCTCGCGAATAGAAGAGTCTGATTGAAAACTGATCAGCTTAACGGCGGACTCCATAATTTGCGGCAAGTGCGGCCCCAAGTTTTTGCCAACGTATGACAGCATGGCACTGACAACGCTGGCCGCAAGGTCCTTTTCCTCAATGAGCCCCGTGTGCAACTTGATCCTCCTGACACCCACACCAGGAACCACAACTCGCATGGTTGTCACCTTTCCATCTTCATCCTCGTCATCGTCATCGTCATCGCCAACCTCTGCATTCTCCACCTCAGTGTCACACTCCACATTCATCATGGAGATAAGCACAGGCATTACTATGTCCAAATAGGGTGTTACTTCTTCCCTGAGGCAATCTGTCATGCATGTCCATCCCCGAAGCACGTAGCGCAGACGCATGTCGTCGTCCTTCGATCCCCTTGCCAGGTGATTCAGCAGATCGCGCAGGTAGTTGCACATATCATGGGCGTAAGGCGCAAAAACTTCTCTGCCCACCCCACAGGCCAAAAGCGTCGTGCATTCGATGGCCTTGCACTTCATCATGACGGTCTCTGGGATCTCCGGCATTGCCAAAATTTCCTGAAACACAGGGACAAGGTGGCTGGTGTACGGCTTTAGTAGGCCTTTACAGGTTGAGATGACGGAAGAGAGGGCGCCAAGGCAATCATCGCGAACAAATCCGTGCGATGTCTGCTTCAGAAGAGTCACAAGGGAAACGCACAGGCCCTCAATGTAACTCTCAAAAAGCTTGATGAAGAGGGTGTCATCCTCGCTTTCACTCTCCTCACATTGGTCAAAGAAGGAATCCAGGCAGCGGGCAGCACGCGTTGCAACGGCTGGCACACTGTCACTGAGGCACCGCATGACGGCTGGAACAATTGCATGGGACAACTGTTCCTGCATTTTTGGTGCAAAATCGCTGGACATCTGCGTGAGGCAATCCAAGGCGCTGGCGCGAACGTACTTCACCTCATCCTGAACAGCAGGGATGACCATCTGAACGATTTGTTCAAGATGTTTCTCAAGAACTGTCGCCATACCCTCCGCGAGGTACGTAATAAGAAGCAGCGCCGCATTACGCCTCTTCCAATCGGGAGAGTGGATGTTTTCCATGAAGAGCCGTTGAGCCAAGGCGTCCAGCTTTCTCCCACCAAGGGCTGACGCCAGCCGATCAATCCCACTGCTCCCAACAGTATCATCCTTGTCATCCTCAAGGTCCTCACCGTCAAGGTTGATGCCCTTTTCGTCCCAGTCATCCGGCATCTCGGGGTTGAGTGTGTACTCAAACAGGAGCTGCAGAAAGGAGGCGGAGAAGTGGGGCACCTTGCGCACCGTCCTTGGCTCACTCTCGCAATAGGTCAATAAAGCCTCAATGGCCATGTGACGTGCACCCGCCCCTACTGACGGTGTCGAGGCCACTTCCATCAAGCCCTGAAGAAGCGCGGAGGTGTGGCCCGCAAAAAGCCCGGCGGCGTTTGCGACACCATCTGCGAGTTTACCGGTCAACTTCTCCGCGTCATCCCAGTTGGACGCGTTGAGGGAGTCCTGTACAACTTGCAGCATCAAGGGAACCAATTCGGCCAACTCAGGCATGGGGCGGCACATGGCAACATTGACAAGAGCATCAAATGCGCTTTTTCTCGCCTCCACAAAGGGATCTGTCAGACAATTTCTGATTCCAGTCACCAGTTTGGTGGTGTGGGCCTCAAAGTAGCTCGCCATGGAAGGACCTGTCGCAGCAATGATCTCAGAGCAGATTGTCTTCAGCTGATGAGCAGATTCTGCGTTCTCGAGGATCTGAAACACACTCTGCCAAAGCTCATCCCATTCCTGACCTAGCCCGTGCATCTTGACGACAAGGGCACTCACGCATGCCGCGGCCAGAGCCCGCTGTGGACCGAAAGCCGCCTTCCCGAGCACCTGCAACATGAGATCTTTCACTGCCCGCTGTGTCTGTGCATCCGAGACGTCGTAGCAGTTGGACTTGCTGCTGAAGAGCTTCCTTAACAAGACCATACCCATCTGCATCGTTTGCGGGCTCTCCGTGGCCGCGCATAGCTCCGACAGGCTGCACATCATCCACACGCTGTTCCCCGTGGAAAGTGACTCATACTCCGCCTCCGCCGACTTGCGCACGGAGTTGTCTGGCGACCTCAAATTGTCAATTAGCCGTAGAAGCTGCGCCTGATCCATATCCCACCGCGTTATTTGGACGAGGGCAAAAAGAAGTCAACCAAAAGGGAATCACAAGAAGGACCCAGATCTTTCTTTCTCTCTCTCTCCTCACCCCACCCCCGCTCTCTCGATTTACCTCTTAAATTTATGTGTAGAGATTTACCTGCTGCAAAGTACCTTCGTGGCTTATAGACTTTGCACAGTTCAGGCCTTAAACCCACCCACCCCCGCTTCTCCTATTGTTTTTTATTTTAAAAAAATAGCCGCTTATCTAACAGGTGCCACATTTCACCAGAGGCATAACAACAACAACAACAAAGGCGAGGTGAAGACGTTACAAAAAAAAAAAAAGGGCAAAGAAAAAAACAGACACGAGCAGATATACTCTGCTTGTGGTTGTTTTTGGCCTTAAGTGCGTGTCAAGTATTAAAATACCACTAACCACACGCAGAAGGGCGGTCACACGATGCAATAGTTGGGAAAGGAGCTCAAAGTGTTTATTGTTCCTCCTCTCCAGAGCAAAAAAAAAAAGGCATTACTTACACAGTATTTTTTTAAAAAATGAAGGATCTATATATAGATAGATAGATATATATTAATACAATCATAGGCATCGTATGCCACAGCAGAAAACCGATCACGAAGATCCACAGATGGGTAAACACATTTTTACAATAAAATGCTCATTTCCCCGCCGCTGCACTTCGCTTTGTGTTTTCCTTTTGCTTCTATGGATTAGCCGAAAGGGCCTCTATGGCGCTCTGCAGTCCAGCAACGGGGGCGAAGGCCTCAAGAAACCCCGTGGAGAGATGTGGTGATAACTCCTTCCCAAAAGGGTCCGTGTGGAAAAGGACGATGGCACGCGGCCAGGCGTACGCCCAGCGAAGTACCGTGTCCATGAATGCATCTTCGTCAAACGGTATCCCTGCCAGAAGTGACAAACCCACCACCATCCACGACCGCCGAAGAGCGGTACTCAACACCTGAAAAGCCAAGACACTCGTTGTTGTGGCATTGCCCAAGGATACCGCCGCTGCCGCCATCGGCACCTCAGCGGTAGAACATTCACCACGTGAAGCTGTGCACCCAATTGGAGTGCTGCCGTCGCTGAGGAGTTCAATTTTACTCCACGACTGAGGCGATAGAGCCGCAGCCAGCGCCAACTCGCGGCGATCCAGCAAGACACCATCCAGCAACTCGATGTGATGAAGCACATGGTCATTTGATAGTACAACCCTCACGGCGCGAAGGTGTGGTTGCCACACCGCCACAAACGGCACAAGACTACGCAGCGTGATACATGCAAGTCTCCTCCGCGCTGCGGGCGGCATCTCACGCGGCTCGCCACACCCGGTGCCTGGCAAGGATAAAAGTACAGACCGCACTGTTCCATGCAGAACACATTTGAACCACCCCGTAGGAGGAATGATGCCACCCTCGTTGATAAAGGAGTGAAGAACGGGATGGACATCGCCGTAGTAAAAGAGGTCGCCTACAGTGAGCCAAGCCCGCAATGAAGGCAACAAAGTCTCAAAAAGACAGGAAAAATCAACAACAGAGTGCAGTACAGCTGGTTTGCACAAAGGGATCTCCTTCTCTGTGACGTTGGAGGGTACAACGGAATCCTCAGACCGTCGTTCCCGAAATGGCTGCAAACCTCCATCGTGAAGGTGCAGAGCCTCCAACAAACAATCGTTTACACGAGCTGGATGAGTCTGCATGGAAACCATTAACCATTGAGGTTTCATCTCCAACTCACGGCACGGATGCAACAAGCAGGCAAACCCATCTGCAATCCTAAACATAAGCTCCGTATTGCGTCCGCGTCGACGTTCGGCACGCGCAATTGTTACCATGAGGTTAAAGCAATCATCTAAAGATGATGCCGGGGCCTGTGCTTCACCACCATACAATACAAAAAGCATCTGTAGAGTACAGGACTGAGAAAGCGAAGCAAAGACTTCATCGATTGTACGTGCAATTGTCACTGTAAACGTTTTTGCATTTGTCGTTAATTCTCGCAATGCACTCTGAAGACTCCAGTGACTCACTGCATCCCAAGCGTAACGCGCCTGTTTAGTCTCTCGTGATGCAGAGACTCCATGGAATTGGCTACAGCGCGCATCAGCATCAACCCCTCGTATTTCTTGCTGGCCAGGTAATTCAGGCTGCGCAACATCAAATGGGGCGTCTGTGTCCTCTCTTAGGGAGCGCATGACATTTTTGTCCTGAAGAAGCTGTCGCTTAATGCTCCACGCAATCAACGCTTTCGACACATGTTTCCTACCAAGTACAGTTTCAACAGAATCTACCCTTGACGCGGCACAGTCACCTTCGCCGCCCTCAACAAGACCGGGTTCTGCTCGACCTTCCTCACGAACCTTTTTGCACGCCGTAGGTTCCAATGCATGCATCAAAGGAAAATTGTTCGCCAAGGAGCGTAATACCCTGTCGCCTGATTCACCGCAAACAGAGGCCTTCATTGCTTTGTTAGCTTCTTGCTCTATGGACACTGTTGTAGACGACCCAAGAGCCCTACTGCTTTTAAGGGGATGCATTCCCCTCTCTCCCGCACTTTCTGCTTCCGCTTGTGCGACAAAATCTACTTTCAGTGGTACTATGCGTTCAAACTGAGTTTGTAGTTTATGAGAATCCTCAACACTTTCATCACCCCCCAGGGCAGCCTCAACGGGAGAAATGGGAGGTGTGGAACATACCAATGGAGACCCCCTCACTTTCACCGGGTTCCTCATCACAGGTGGTGTTGCAACGTGACCAGAATGAGATCCCCCTGCGCTTTCTATTGCACCCACCCTCTGCGGATACGTTACTAGATTAGTGTTGCCCACTTCATCCTCCTCCTCCTCCTCCTCGTTTGCCAAGGAAATCATGGGCTCCTTAGTAATACGACGTTCCGTCCAAGTATCCGCAAAGGCCAATTCTATTGCACTCGCACGCAAAACTTTTGTTTTAATTACATCTCTGGGAAATATTGTCAATTTTATAAACGGTCCCACTAAAGAACCTGGAATCACGGCGCGAGTTAGCGTTCCTTTTACATCCTTCACACAGAGGACGCCAACGTAACCTGTGCGTGGGTGATTAGAGCACGATACGACAAGACGCTCAATCGGCGTCTCTGGTTCCCCCGAATCATCTGCAATAGCTTCAAACAAAACAGATAACGCAATATCTCTTATACGCTCGATACGAACACCTGTTGAATTCTTCGTGGGTTCGATATGCGAGACAAGTTCTCTGCGCAAATAGTTCTTGGGAAGAGAGCTCAACACAAAAAAAGGATGTGGGGTTTGGTAAAGGTTGGTTGTCCAAACCTTGTCCTCTTGGTGTTTGCCTTTGGTAGTAGCATTAATAAAAACCGCAGAAGCACCAAGGCCACTGGCCTCAATAACTCTAGAAAGAACCGGCTCAGGTGATGGATCAAATCGTATGAGAGGCTTACGACGTGTGCGGTGCTGTTGGTGCAGCTTTTCATGTTGTTGTTTGGTCCGCCTTGGAGAAACCAACAGTTCCTGTGTGCCTCGGTTATTCTCAATAGTATTCTTCTGATTGGTCGTTATCCCCTCTTTTGGTTCTCCTTTGTCATCATTGCTGGGGAAAGCGCCTCTAGCAGCCCTATTATGAGACTGAAATGAAGTACGTTTCCTTGTTTTAATTTTCGAAACTAACGGAAAACCATGGTGAGAAGCAGGTGCTCCCACTAACGTCTCCAGTACCCGTGAAACCGCATCCAAGTCAAGTTCCATAAACAACTCTTTTTCACTACGATGCAAAGCAGAAAAAAAAAGACAAAAAAGTGTTACGGAAAATGCTTTAGAAGACAGATGCAATGCACCTTTTTATTTGGTCTAGTTTCTTCACTTGTGTGTGTGTTTTCTTTATATATTCGCAGTGGGACTCAGATACATAAGGCATAAGAAGACATACATACTTACATCTCAACTTTAGAGTAAATGTAGACAGTTTCCTCGTTTTCCCCACCTCCAACGTTTAACAAATATGCGTCCAAAGAATGACCAAAGGATTTGCAACACAAAACAAGAAGCCTTCATACCCTAAGAATCGGCAGCTTTTCTGGCCTCCTTTTGCTTCCTTATCACCTCATTGTTGACCAATACATAAGGATGGTTGCGAAGATTCGTACTATGATACGTATTGTTGCGAAGAAGGTACTGCGCTAGCCAGGTCACTGGATTAGTATTTCCTGTTGTCTGGTATCGGTCGGGAAACGCACACGGTTGAGAAAGTCGCCGCTGCTCACGCCTCACTAAATCATAGAGCGCCGGAATAAGAGTAGGAAAAAGGGTTTCGCGCAAATAGGTGATATTTTCGTTTTCTAAGGGAATTTTAACTGATGGCTCAATGCCTTCATAGCCGCACCAAATTTGTTCCTCCACCAGGCGGACCATCATCTCCTCACTCGGATACAACACATTTTCAGGGTTCTCCATTGTGAGAAAAAAAAACTCGCAACTAACTGTTAACCTTCTTTATACTCGTAAAAGCAGTAGCTGAAAACAAAATATGTTGAAAAAAAAATATTTCTAAAAGACACCATAATATACATTCCCACCCCAAAAATTCAGTTTACATCACCAAAAGCAGCTTCCATCCACCAAGAAAATAACGGGCCCAATAAAGGCACATAATTTACCCACGATAAAAAAAAAAAGTGGGCTTTGTCGTTGTTATTTTTGTTTCTTTCTTTTCATAATAGCCAAGCATCTCGTAAACGGCATCACGGTAATTTATTTTTGTGAATCCAAAGCAAGCAAAAATAAAATCAAAATCAAAATAACGCCAAATAAATAAAGCATGTAAGACAAGTGGCAAAAAAAAAGTAAACAAATGAGAGAAACACTTGAAAAATGTCCTCACAATTCGATCAACTAACAAGAAGACATTGTACGGCCCATAATCAAAACGGCAAACACAAACAAAAGATCCTATCCGGCAAATATGTTGGAGTAACGACGGCAACCAAAGCCAATATTTTCCAATACAGTCATGCAGAATAGCGTGGGCAAAGACAATTTCTAATTCATAGCCACCCAATGTGCAACATGTATTGGGCAAAAGCATCCTTCAATAAGCGCCACATCATCAAGACCCTATTGACTCCTAAATACAACTTTTAATGAAACCCCTCCGCCCTGCCCCTCAAAAAAAAAAAAATCAAAAAAAAATGAACTATTATTACTATTATTATTAATTGTCGTTGGGCCTAGCATTCATTTGAATGTCCTCAACTTGCAGAACAAAATTCATATATATATATAACAAAAAGGAATTGATAATGGCTAACTCTTTTCAATTCCTAGAAACAATACTACTTCAGAAATCACACGACCATATTTCTAAGCAATGTAATGATTTCAAAAACAAAATCATAGTCACTGTGCTCAGAAGCAGTCACTAAATAATGAACGATATACACTGATGTATGCTATGCTTCCGCTTTCTGTAAATAAAATTTTTTCTCTTTTCGGTCTGTAGTAAAGATGTAAAATCACTGCACAAGGAACCATAACTAGCGAAAGAAATCCCACATAGCACGAAAAGCATCTTATATAATGTCCGTTTCCTTGGCCTTCATCACCAATTGGTGGTGGCAGTTGATCAAAAAATTGAACAAAAATCTCATGTTGAATTCCAAAAGAGAAAAGTGCTTGCCTTGTGGCCAACAGCCAGGAAGAATTATTCCGCAAATTGAGCAACGCCAAAGAATATTGTTCTTTATTCGTATGGCTTGCATAAACAGCAAAGTGAATAATTATAACATTTCGGGTAGAGCCATTTTTCACGTCATAAACTTCAGCAGTCTGATCAAAAAAATCATAAAGATCGCTCCAAATAGCTTTTATCAGTGTCTCTTTCTCCAAAAGGGCCTTGCTACTAAAGTTGCCGCTAAGAACAAGAGCATAGAGGAGTTGTTCACTTGTCATCCAAGCATCCAAGTAAAAAGTCAGTTTTTCTCTCTGGTTTCGTAATGCTGCAGAATCGTTCAGATGTGGAAAGGCAAGATCTCCAGAGTGCCCGCAGCCTTCACACTGTGCAATAATAGCCTGATAATTAGGTCCCAAAGTTTTCGTGACTCCGCACACCTTCCATGGATCATCTGACCCTTGTAATGCAACCATATTTGAGACTCTTGGTTTTTTACCCCCCCATTTGAAATTGAAGTAAAAGACATCTGGGAAAACAGAATCTCCGAAGGCCAAACGACATTGTGTAACAAAGTAATCAGTATTTACGGTGGGGAGTCGAAGACTATTATAATACCCCACCTGAAAATATGCAAGTTCACTACAGGTCTGATAAATCCATGCATAGCCTGTGGAAGCCCATTTATTTGACATTGAAGTGTTCGATAAGCATTCTGTACTGTAGAAACATTCGGAGGTAAATGATGATCCATACATATGATGAATCATATTGAAAAATTGCCCCAGACTGTCTGTTTTATTTTGTGGTATAAGCATTTCACACATGTCCCACTTTTTCCCATACTGAACCGCAGCTGCCACGGCGTCAGCAAGCATGTACGATATCCCAGGTTTATCAAAATAATGTGGAATATGAAATCGATCCAAAAATTGCAAACGAGCAGACTCATCCTCCCACAGCTCTGAGAACAAAGACTGTGCAGTCCGAACTGCGCGAGCGCATTCAAGTGAAAGTTCAGATTTGACATGATTATCGAAGGCATAAAAATTGAACTGAGTTTCAACAGCCCCACTACTGCTCCAAACCGCCAAGGCAGCTGTAGGATATTTCACCTTAAACCACACGCTTAGGGCACCAGCATAGCCTCCACCAACAATAAGCCAACGAAACTTTTTCCCAATCAATTTATTCTCAACAAAACGCTGAAAGGAACGCAAATCATCCAATGCAATATCAACACTGAGATACCTTTTAATTTTTCCTGTGTCCGTTAAGGGAGCCGGTAAACTTTCGCCATAGTATCGGTTTTCCAGGGCAAAAAGCAGCATATTTCGCTTGTGTCCATAGACTCCGGGATACCCACTAGGAGATGAAACTCCTGCTCTTTCCCCCACGATATAAAGCATGGCCAAGTCACCCCCCTTCCATGCAGAATAATCCACCCAGTAACGCTCATCAAACGTAGGCCCTCCAGAGAATGAATGGTTCACAAGTTGGCGAAATACCGCGGGAGTTGTGTTGACATACTCCCCGCCTTCAAAAGACCCTGCTTCGCTTCGGCCAGAGAGCGAACGAAAAAGCCCCCCACGAGAAAACCGCTCCGGGAACACGCCCGGTGGCGACAAACTGTGCGCCCCGCAAAAGGACAATACGCAAGCAAAAACGAACAGCCACATCGCGCCGCAGGTGTCTTCCCCACCCCTTTTTTCCTGACTATTACTATTCCTCGAGCTCCCCCCCCCCCCTTTCCTTTGAGGAGGTGCGCCCCGCCTACCTAGATCCCGTAAAAAAAAACCTCGAAAACAACAGCAGCTAGGCAAACAACCGAACAGCCCGGGCTACGGCCGGCGCCGCCCCTCGCCCTTGCGGACCCGCCCCTCGCCCTTGCGGACCCGCCCCTCGCCCTTGCAGACCCGCCCCTCGCCCTTGCGGACCCGCCCCTCGCCTTTGCGGACCCGCCAGCCTCTTGAAGCCGCCCCGCCCCTGCGCGCATCGCGCCGGCGGGCCGCCCGCGCCCCCTTGCCTTTCCGTCGGCCACTAAAGAAGGAGGGAAATAACAAAGAAAAAGGAGGAGGAGGCGCGTTGTGGGGTGCGGTGCGGTCGTCGCTACTAGGCAAGCCGGCACGCTGCGTCCGGCGGGGGTTGGCATGGGGCTGAGAGGGCGCCCGAACAGCTTTTAGCACGGCGCATGCACGTTAAAGGGGGGGGGGGGGCTCCTCCGCCCCGCTTAATTCCACTCCCCGCGATCACATCCATTTGTTTCGTTGCTTCTCTCTCAACATCCGGGCCAGGTCCTGAAACCTGGCGGCCTCCTCAGCGAGCTCGCGGGACCGGTTCGCTATCTCGGCGACCCGCTCCCCCCGCTCGCGGAGCTTCGCCTGGTTCTCGCCCATGAGCCGCCTCGCCTCGTTGAGCGTGACGTTTTCGCGCTCCGCAGTGGACTTTATCTCAGCATATCGGCTCCCCTGCTGCCGCCCGTGCGCTGCTTTGAGCTGCGGAGCCTCTCCGGGGCCGGCGGCGGGCGCCAGACGCCGGCGAAGCTCCTCAAACGACTCCTGCCGCTCTGCGCGCAGCAGCCCCTCTACTTTCAGGGCCTCCTCTTCCCACGGCAGTGCCAAGAGGCGTTTCAAAAACCCCCCCTCTTGCTTCGTTGTGGGCGGCGGCGGCAGGAATCGCTGGTACGCCTGGAAACTTGAGGGTGCGGCTGAGCAAGGCAGCCCCGCGAAAAACGCCCCAGCGCTGGGCCCCATTGCCCCACCCTCGCCGTCGGCGGCAGCGAAAACGAGGTGGCCCAGCGCCCCACCTCGGCCAACCACGTAAACGTGGAGGTTTCCCCCCTCGACCGGTAAAGGGTAGATGCGGAGGCGCTCCTCCTGCGTGAAGTGAACCATTGCCTTGGACTCTGCCAGCGGCTGGGCCGTCTCCAAATCTAGCATACGGACCCGGCGCCACCTGTTGGCGTCCCTCGTCAGCACAAGCAACGCACCAGCGAACTCGCAAGCAACCACATGTTCAACGGCACAGCCGGGTTCGAATGAGCACAACGGTTCGAGGGGCTTCGCTGCTCCATTTGCCGCCAGGCGCGCAGCAGCAAGGACGTCCACCTTCCCTTCGGCGCATAGTATGACGCTCGCCTCCCCACGTTGACTCCGCCTGCTGCTGCGAGGTGCGGGAACCGTCGCCGCCACCTCTTCCTCATTTCTTTCAGGTCCTTCACGCAGATGCCACTCGAGGGGGCCAAACATCCAGGACGGCCCTTCCTCTACCATAGCGATGCGAGCAGACGGCATGAGCGTTTCTCCAACAGAATGGTTCACCTCCCCTGCGAGCACCACGTGGCCCCCGACAACCTGCGCGCAGAAGCGCAATGTCGCAGATTTACCCGAGGGAATCGAATACCACTCCGCCTCGTCATCATCCTTTTTCACAGCCCACGCATCCGCCTTTTCAGGAGCATAGCGAATACGCACTGGGAGCAACAACCGGCCAAAAACGTCGAGTAGATAGATAACTCCCTCGCTTCCGTGTGGCGCTGCCTTCGCGGCGCCGGCGGTGGGCTTCAGAACAACTTCACATAGTAAATCCGCGCCCAACACAGGAAAGTCGTTCGTCCGGGAACACGCAATAACGGCATTGTATCGCCACCCCTCGCCCCCAGCGCTTGGGAAGTACGACAAAAGTCGCATGCAGCTCATGTCCCACACGATCACACCCTTCTGGTCGGACAGAACACAGACAAGCGCCAGGCACATCCTGTTGGTTGCCTCCACTTTTACACAAGCAGACGGGCCGGGACAATCCAGCCAGACAGTGTCGAATGACGCCAAGGTGCTACCAGCAGGAAAGAGCGCTGCCGGGAAGCGCACCATAAAAGGTAACCCCTCCTCCCCTGTCTGGGCGCCACTCAAGTCCACCAGCACGAAGGAGGCATCCTGCAACTGAAGAAGCACGCTGCATCCACCACGAAGCAACTGCAACCCTGACGATGCGCCTCCTGACCTTGCAATACGGCAGCTGACCAAAACTGCGGTTCGTGCCAAAGTGCCCGCGTCATTGTCATCGTCGCCGCCCTTGCCCTCAGCAGACGTTGAATCTGGCATGAGGCACTCTCTCGAAAGCTTCACAAGGGGTTCAACGAGCGTTGATGAGAGATGCACCACGGAGACAACAACGGCGTCTGCACATGCCACAACACGCAGTATCATTTCTGTGTAGTGCGGCAGCTCTGGTATGATTTGCTCGAGCAGGGTAAACGTGTTGCAACCTTTAACTGAGACGTGGCTCCCCCACGCCGTGTATTGCTCCATGACAGACGTGGGCACAGGAACGCACTCATTGGACAAAGGAAACAGGCAAACACCACCGCATGGTACATCAGGTAATGTGCCAAACGCCAAGGGAGGGCCATCCCATTTCTGCAAGTCAGACGGCTTCGCTAACCCCACCCCCCCTTGCAACACATCTCGCCAAGGATCGGAATCCTGTTGAGCGTTCCGCACCGAACACCAGAACGCGTTCAACCGTTCAAGGGATGGAGATAAAAGCAGCATTCTGACTGAAGCATTTGCCCCGCGTGGAAGTTCCTGCAACGTATCTACGCTCTCCAAATTACGTTTTGACCGGCACCGTCGTATGAGCAGCGGCCCAGAAGCGCTACTCGTCATGAGGAGTACATCCAGATCGCGTTCTGTCCACATCCCTACCCAATAGCTGGAGCGAACACACGGAATGACACGCTTCACGGCGAGAGCACCTTTGGTGCCCCGCGCTGGCATTCGCTCCAGATGGAGTGCAGCCACATGTGCCAAAATATCCTCTCTCTGGTGAAGCTGCCTTCCCTCCACATCAAGCACTAGCTCCACCAATTCCCCCACCGAGTAAAGAAGAAGATGTATATGACACTTTTTGTCAGATTGCGCTTGCGAGGAGGAGCCGGCGCTGCGCGCAATGTGTATACCGCACGGTACATTCTCACTGTCGTCCTCGTCAACGCCTTCCGTGTCACCATTGCCAGGAGAATAAGGCAAGCGGCATCCCGTCTCCAATGTCCAGAATACCTCAACCGACCTGTCCTTTGCCTTCTTTCCCCCATTAGACCAAATGAAAACGGTGGCAAGATCACTTTTCGTCGCGATGATATAGGTTCCTCCCGGGGTTACTCTGCAGGCCTGCAGAGACGTGCCCGCAGTGACGTGGGGCAAACGGTAGAAACCACTTAGGCTATTCTCATCCAGATGCCACTTGCATACCCCAGGGACCCCTGAAAGCACCGCCACAAGCGAATTTGAACTTGTCGGGTTGGAGTCTATCGAGTGGACGTGCCCACACAACAACGACGACGATGACGGCGGCGTTTGCGTTGGAAGAAAGGGACGACAAAGCGCAAGTAGATCGGTTGTCAATGCTGCCCACACCAAACTAAGCGAATCCGCTTCCTCCTTCAGCTTCCAATACATGACAGATCCCCCGCGGCAGCCCACAACCCCCCATGTCATACCTTGCGGGATGTGCAGGCAGGCAAACAGTGACTCGTTCCTGCCGCGAGGGAAAAGAGCGGAGGGGGAATGGCGCCGTGTAAAGTCAAAAAGCAGCAGACACTCTGGGGATAATAACAAAAAACTCGAGGTTCCAGCAAATATATGTGCGTCCAGCCATCGCGCCCCCTTTTGCACAGGCAGTGCCACCCGACGACGACCACGTGTCAGCACGACGACGGGCGCATTGTCCCCGACGCAGAGGAGGTTCCCCAGAATGGGGTCGAGGACGCACAGGTGGTACGCCGCGTAGTCGATCGTCTCGTCATGGCAAACAAGAGCGGGGCAGTCCGGCTTGAGCGCATCTGTGGTGCTGGAAGCAACTGGAGCCCTTGGGCGCCAAAAGCGAATCTTGCGAAGGTGCTCCATAGTAGCCTCACTGATGCGATGTGCCGGGCAATCGATGCTCCCCCCGCAGCAAATGTCGTCCTTGGAGTAGAGTCGCTAAAGCTGTGAGGGAAAAGGAGGAGGAACGCCGGACGTGAAACAAGGGCAAAAAAAAAAGCAGGAGCATGAAGCACGCATGCACCGCCACAGCAATGTGTCTCTCTTCACCCGCGCCAACTAAGACACAAACAGACAAACAAAAAAACCTGGCCCGCATAGCTTGGAAGCCACACACATCCACAAAAAGAGAGAGAGAAAAAAAGCTGAGCCAAACGTAAAGCAGAAGAGGAACTGCACCTGGCGACATGATTGCGATTCATTGTTTATTTTTATTTACGTATTTGTGTGCGAGTGCGGGTGCTGAGGTCAATGGTTTTTTTCTTTGTCACGGCGTTCCGAGAGGAGGGCCCGGCATTGCTGCAGCGCCGTAGAGGCCGCCGTGTACCGCTCCCTGAGCGACTCCATCGCCGCCTCCGCTTTCTCCAGGGACTGAGTGCTGGGGGGGGCGGCAAAGTATGTCGTGGCCAAGAGCACAAAAACAATGCACGCTAACGAAGTTACGGTGAGTCGGCGGAGGCGCGAGGATGCGGAGAACCGCAATTTCTTGGCGGACATGACAGCCTGAGAAACAAATTGCTGTCGAGCCCGCTCGGAGGGTGCCGCATACAACGTTTCGAGCGAAGTCGCCACGCCGCTGCCCATTGCAGTTTCCGCCGTCACCTGGCGCGAGGCGTGGGACCGCTCTGCGATGGAGGTACTTTCTGCCAGCGAGCGTTGAAGCATCACCGCAGAGCGCTCCGCCTCCAGCTCGCGAATGCGGGCCTCAAACTGACGCGTCTTAGCGGCCTGTTCCTCGCGGTAAAAGGCAAACCTCGCGTTCTGTGCGATCAAGTCATCTAGCTGGAACTGCAGCTGTCGTATGGATTGATCCCTTCGCTGCAGCTCCTCTGCCTCCTGTGCAGCCACCTTCGCCTCTGTAGGGCTGCACTCCCGCTCGAGAGCGGCGGCCCCAGCTGCTGTCTCCGCTGAAACAGTCACTTGTCCGGAGCGGAGGAGCTCAGCCTCGCTATGGTGCAGCTCCAGCTCACGCATGCGCTCCCGCGTGCGCGCGTGCGCCTCCTCCTCCTCGCGCAGCCGCTGCCGAAGTCCTTGTCGCTCTTCCTCCTTTGACATGAGTTCCTCCTCGCGGAGCACAATGAGGCGCTGACTCTGCACCTGCATGTGTTCCATCTCACTATTCAAAAGCTGGGCCTGCTCCAACTCCTGACGAAGCTCCTCAAGGCGATCCGCCTGCTTACGATTATCCTCCCGCACATGCTGCAAAGCCGCCCCCAACGCATGGCATGCACTTTGCTGCTCCTGAAGCAGACCTTCACGCTCCTGCAGCAGACCCTCGAAGCGTACACGCTGCTCCTCCAGTGCTTCATTGGTAGCCTTTTTGAGGCATTCCGCGTCGCCGGCCACTGCAGCATGTCTCGCCTCCATTTCCTGCTCGCGAGCCAACGCCTGCTCCCACTCCTGGCATTTACTTTCCGCGATGTGTTTTGCCTCCTGTAATTCTAACCTCAGACGTGTGATATTGTCCTCGCTCTGTCGTATTATGAGTTGGTAATCCTTTTCCCTCAGTTCATACTCCTCCGCCTTGGCCTCAATGATATTTTCTAGCTGCGCCACCTTTGAGCGCAATGTGTCCATCTCCGTCTTTAGCTCAGCCACCTTCTTCTCGGCCTCCATGTGCTCCCACTTCACCCCCTCCAGCTTGCTTTGACTGCGATCCCGTTCCGCAACAAGCTCCGCCCGCAACTGTTTCTCGCGCTGCAACGCAGCCACCAACGACGCCTGCACCTGCGGCGTCCGCTCACTTGTGGAGGCCGTGGCGTCGTCGTTTGCATTCAAGTCCCCATCAGCGCTACCGTTTGGCGCAAGTGCCTCTTCTTTTTCAGGCAATGACTCCTCCGCCACTGTTCCCCCAACCGCTGCCGCCGCGCGCGCCTCAAGAAGTTGCCGCTCCAACTCCTCGTTGCGGTGCTGCATCGCCTCCTTGAAGCGCTCGAACTGTTGGCACAACTTCTGCACATCCTCCTTCTTGGAGGCCTCCGCCACCAGACGCGCCTGCTCCGCCTCAAGCTGCCGCTTGTGCGCCTTTTCCTCCTTTTCCACAGCCTTCTGAAGCTGGGCCTGCAGGTCGGCCAGTTTGGCCTCTGTCAGCGTCGCGTACACCTCGTCCGTCTTCCCCAAGGGACCTGCGCGGCGCAACTCCTCTAACACGCGTTTGTCGTTGGCACGTTGCTGCATAGACACACGCTTTTCCCGCTCAGCGGTGCGTCTGAAGGCGTCGTACTCCAAGCGCAGCGCAGTTGCATCGGCAAACAAGTCATCGTACAAGCTCTTCTGCTCCACCAGCCGAGCCCGAAGCTGCAACAACTCTGCAGCCAGCTCTTCCCTCGTTGCGTTCCCATTGACGTCCGACGAGGTCGATAGGGCGTCTGCAGCAGGACGCTCCTCTCCGAGTTCTATGAGTCGCTGGAACAGTCTGGACATTATGATGCGTCGTGTACGGCAACAGCTGTCGCCTCCTCACTTATTCCCCTCCTTTCTTCTTACCTTATGTAGTGCGACACTGCCCACACCTCGCTCCCCCCCCCCCAACAACACACACATACACATGCAAGCAAGCAGTCAAGCAAAGGCAAACGAAGGGCAATCAACAGCAAATTCCTTAGTGGGCAATGAAGACTGTGCAAACTCACACACGTTCCGCTTAGACCTGTGATTCGCTTGCAAGTGCTAATGTGGAAATGGCTACCATGTGATCTCCTGGCGTTTCTCTCACCTTTTCCAGTCACGGCGAGAGGAGCGATGGACACAAAGAGACACAGCTAGCGGACATTAGGGAACCAGCTGTGTCAGTCAGTGGAAGCGGAAGGGCGCACAACACACCAAAGCATGCATGCATAGAGATGAGGAATTTACGAAAAAAAAAAGACATCAAAACGAGGCGACAGAATTAAAAAAAGTAAAAGTAAATAATAATAATAATAATAAATTAGGAGCGACGACATGCGTCTTCTGTAACGCAACACAGGTCCGTTGCGCAGTAACGAGAGAACAAAATGAAATAAACGAGAAACCGTCGGCAATCCCCCCGCCCACAGCTCTGTCTTTAGGCGTCCTCGTGCGCCACCACAAGAAAAGGAGCCAAGTGGCCGTAGAGCGCAGGTACAAATGCCTTGTACGACGGCAGCCTCTCCACCTCCACACCGATGAGGTGCTCGCCCTCTTCGAGGACAAAAAGGTCGTCGAAGTGCAGGACGACTGTACGCCGCCACTGCTCCTGCTCCCTGGAGCGGGCGGCTCCATGCGGGTCATCAACCACAAATGCGGCAGCCTTTTTCTTCCTCCTGCTCGATATCTTGTCAGCAGCATGGGTTGTTGTCTTCTCAAAAGTGGCTGCAACGGCGTCATTCAATAGTTTCCGCGTGGAACCACAAAGCTGTGACGCCGCAGGACGACAAAGAAACACGTTCACTGCAACATAGCCACACAGATGTGTTTCATCCAACTGTCCCTGCTGCTGATACTGATGCTCCTGCTGCTGCTCTAAAATCACTTTCATTGGAGGCATAACGCGGTGCGGGGTCACACGCTCTGCTCGTGGTTCCCACCACAGACGCAGTGTCGCCGCACGGTGTGCAGCACAAAGAGGGAGCTCTGCGTGCACCCTAGCCAGCGCGTGCGGACTGGAGAACTGAGCAAGCGCGTCTTGCAAACGTTGGTCTCGCAGTGTGCCCTGTGTGATGAGGCCCACGGTGAAGTCCGCCGGGGCATTCCGCGTTATGAAGACTCCCATTACAGGTGTGCCACGCCGCAACGAGCCGCTGGCAGCGTTCAGTATATGTTCCGCGGCAAACATTGCAGCATGTTCCCAAAACAAAGTCACCTGGTCTTTTGTGAGCCTTTCAACGGTGTGACACCGGGTGAGGGAGGTGTAATCGGCGTGCGAGAGAGTCATGGAGACAGACTCACGCAATGCAAGGCTGGCGGGGTGAATGCTTGGCACTGAAGCCGCAGCATTGGAAGTGATCGTCTGTTTCTCCTGCAGACCAAGTACATGACGGATCTCTGTCAACTCGGTGCATGCACACATGTACTCGCTCTTGTCTGGCACCTCGTGTCGGCAAAAAACACACGACGGCATTCTGTGGTGCATCACAAGGGAAAAGGGACTGACACGCGTGTTCTTGTTCGCCTCCTGTTTCTGTCCTAAAAGAGAATGGGGGGAGGGGGGTGCGCTGGGGAATAGCACCAAGAGCGGGCTGAAAAGAAAACGGCCACAGCAAAGCCGGGCCATGAAAAAAAAAAAAAAGTAAATGCGATCGACGTTAACCGCGCCGCCGCCGCCGCCGCCGAAGCGAAGCAGCAGGGCGTGCAAAGAGACCCAAAAGAGAAGAGAGGAGGCACATACACACACACAGATAACAATAATGATAATAGGGAGAATCGAGTTCATTTGTGTTTGATTAAAGTCGCTTAGACGCGGTTTCTTTCTTTCTTCGCTCATTTTCTTCAGCGAGGGGGAGCCCGTGCCTCCCCGCCCGTGCCGCCGCCCTCACGAGACGATCGAGACAATGTCGGAGAAGCGCAGTGGCTGCTGGTTGGAATCGCTCTCCGGGGCGTTGAAGATCGACTTGGCAAACGACACCGTCTCCGCGTCGCAGGAGAGAAGCAAAATGGCATCGCCAGCGATGCGGGCCGATTCGCTGAGCGTGGACGGCAGCTGGTCGGGGCTCACTCCGAGGTACGTCGCCATCTTCGCTACCGGCACCTTCTCGAGCGTGCTGGCCACCACCATCAAAATGCCGGCCCGCACCTGCGGCTCAAAGCTGGGCGCGGCGGCGAGGAGGCCCTTTGCCTCGCCCCACACCTCCCAGAACTGCACAAACCTGCCACAGCTCAGGTAGTTTTCCAGGTCGTAAATTAGGCCCAGTTCCTTCTCAATGTAGTGGGCGTCCTGCACGTGTCCCGGCACAAGAGAGATACACGCTGAAAAGTCGCTACATTGGAAGCGCGGGAGCGTCTGCAAAAGAACACCCAGAAGCAACTCCTTGTCCGGCTGCGTGCCTGCCATGACGTAACTTTTCAGGAAGCGCAGGAAGAGCGGAAGGTCATACCGGTCCTGCTGCAACGCCTCATCCACATCCCTGGCCAAATCCCGACTCATTCTTGTTTGCGTCAAGCGTTAGTGTGAAATACAAAAATGCTACCCCAATCGAGTTTGGTATGCGTAAAGGGGCAAGAAGAAGAAACAAAAAGACTTCACGTGGCACCCAAATAGGTGCAGTGGGTCGCAGAAGAGAGAGGTCAGTTGGGGGTGGATAGCAGCAAAGAGCATGAGGGCCATATACGTGTCGCTGGTGCCGCTCCGTGCCGCAAAGGGCATTTTGCGTCAAATGACGTTTTCTCCCGTGCAGGGCACTGAAATCACACAGCGACGGTGGGCAGGAAGGAATAGGCAACAAAAGCGGCAGCAGCCACAACAACACAATGGTCATGGAGCAAATAAAAAGTAATAATAAGCTAAAGCAACGAGTTGGAAATACCACCGACGCCCTCTTGGACAGCAGCAACCCGCCACGCAGTGCCATGGCAGGGCAATATAATTTGGCACAGGTAAACGCCTCTGCCGGATGTATTGTTGTTTAAGCCTGGAGGTGTCCAGCACAATGGCTCGTCCGCCGCGCCAACACGCCGGTGTCATTCACACCAATTAAGGGAAGTAAAAAAAAAGACCCGCGCTTTCTCTGGCAGTGCACACATGATGCTCCTCGGGAAAAAACCAACGCTGCCACAGACCACACACCAACGTTTACTGGATGCTCAAGCAAGCTGCGCAGGGCGGAGCTGCTGAAGGCTGTTACCGTTAGTGGGCCATCAGTCCATCAATACCTCTACTGCCCAGTGGCAAATGAGTCGTGTGCACACCCGCCTTGAGCCTGCCATATCGCCTGCATTTCCTTGGTTTCCTCGCACCCCTTGCGCCTGCTGTCTACCTTCCGTAGGAGAGGCCCACGGTCACACACAAGCAAACACACCCACGCACACACAAGTGTGGAGCGTCGTGCCAACAACCGTGAAGAACACGTATAATCAACAATAAACGAAAGCGAAAGAACACAAAATGCAGAGGAGCAACAGGAGTAGTCAAACTAAACTGGAAGGAAACACGTGTTCCCATGGGGCGTCAATCAATTTATCTATCAATCTGAGGAGTGGGTTTATCTTTAGTTGTGGCCGCACAGCGCCGCATGTTGTTGTTGTTGGTTTCTTCTGCATGTTTTCCCCTCTCATTTCATTACGACAATAAAATCAAAGCAAACAAAAATGAGGCGTGCGGTCACGCCTGAAACTCCGCAAGAAGTGGTGGCAGGCCTTTTCGAAATCGTGTCTTGAGCGTAAAGTCCCGCGCCAGCTGATAGCCGCGTGCTGGCTGAAGTGGCGGGATGTGAATAGTCGTGTCGAAGGGGTCGCCGGGCACCAGATCCCAGCGGTCAAAGCTGAAGAGCGGAAACGCCTCACCTTGGGTCGACATGCGCATTTGCGTCTCCAGGCCAAAGCTGTCCATTGCAGGCACCAGCGCCCGGACATACACAAGCGTTGTGGCAGCAATCGGCTCCTCCGACAAAATACTTCCCCGCCGCATCTGCAGAATCTCCAATAATTTCCCGACGCATTCGGGGGGGCACGTAATGTCCACGGCGAGCACGGGCTCAAGGAGACGTGGCTGCCCACCAAGTAGTGCCTGCTTCACCGTCGTCCGCGCAATGGAAATAACCGCCGCATCCTTCATCTCCGCCTCCACGTCAGCCAAGACGAGTCGCACCGCAGCGCCACGGACCACATCGCCAGTGAGTGGACCAGACGCCACAGCAGAGCGAAACCCAACGGTCATGGCCTGCAAACGCTGCTGCGTTAGCGGCGCAAACTGCTGCTGCTCCTCCTCAATTGTGTCGTTAATGAACAGACTTGGGCCCTTCGTCGTGTGGGGCCCCGCCGCAACAATATGTTGGGCGTCCAGGGCATCCATGTCGCATCGTCGCAGCGTCGTCCAGAGTTTGACAACACCACTACTCTCGCGGGGGAAGAGGTCGATCTGCTCGTACTCCACGAGATCGACCAGGTGGCGGTTCATGGAACCACTCGTGCAGCCAATCTGTGCCCGCTTGGAGCCGCTCACGGCCAGCACGCCATTCTGCTCCAGCACAGTCTCCGAAAAGGAGACAAACGGCTGTGATATTCCAAGTTTTACGCCCTTGCAGAGGCCACAGCGTAGTTCGTGCAGGGCGGTGTCAAGATGCAACTCCCCATACCCAGTGAGAGTGAACTCGCCTGTTTCTTCCTTGTGGGCATCAAGCCCGGGGGTTGTGCGTACAAGAATCTGCAGTCCACGCTGCAGCTGTGCACTCTTCGTAGGGTCCTTAAGCTCCACCCCAACGTGCACCATCGGTTCCCCGCACTTGAGAGGATACACCCGCACCTCATCAATCCATGCCCCGGACGCGGTGTCTCCCAAACCACCAGCGTCATCTTCCCGCAGCAGAGGAGCAGCGATGGCGCCCCCAACCAGCACAAGATGACTCCCAGGTCGTGTACCAAAACCAGTAAGAAGAACCACCTGACCCGCACGGGCACAATCGATGTCCACAAGCCCATTTAACATCTTCAGCAGCAGCTCCTTCACGACAAATGTATAGAACGGCTCAGCGTCGCTGGAGTGTTCATCCACCACGACTAATTGCATACCTCTCTTTAAAACACCATGTAGCACACGAACGACTGCAAAATTTTCTTCTCCGTTTTTTTGCGAACGCAGTAGCGGCGCAATGGCAATCACCGAATTTTCCACCTCACACGTGAGGCCATAGTGCACTCGAAGCCATTGCGAGCGTGCATCGGTTTGTGGCACCACATTGAGAAGCGCGTCAACGCCTTCTAACCCTGCGTCGCCGCAGAAGAGCTTGATGGCCTCTCGTGTCGCAGCGACAGGGTCCCGTGGGCGCGGGTGCAAACTGGTGCTAAGAACTTCGTGCCCCTTGCCTGTCAATGCGTGGGCAACAATTTTGTAAATCGGCTCAAGAACAAGCGTGACGAAGGCAGGTTTCTGAGTAAAGTTGGTGATCTTCACGAATCGGCCCTTCTCGAAAGCAACCTGTCCCCAGAGCTGCTGCGACAGCGCGGCTGGATCAACAGAAGGGTACTCGCGGCTATACTTCAGCGCGAAGGTCTCCGTCGTGAAGCAGAAGCCCAGCTTTGATGAGGTAAAAAGAACGGTGCCGTTCGTTGGGGAAACGAGGAGCGAAGAACCAAACCCAGCGATCTCGTTGTTGACGGCGTCCACCACCATCCGCAGCTTACGATAGGCGTCCAACGGCGGCAGCTTGAGGTCCATGATGAGGCGATCAACCTTCGTGATGACAAGAATAACCGGTAGATTCTCCTGCAGCACCGCCTGCCGCAAGAGCCTGACAGCGTTGCGTGTGACGGACTCAACGGCGTCAACGCAAAATATGGCGGCGTCTGCAAGGCGCAGGGCTGCCGCCATCTCCGCCGCGAAGTCGGGATGGCCGGGGGTGTCACAGAAGCTGACAAGGTGATACGCCTGCTGGTAGTGTGCTCCTGACACCATTTCCGTCACAACGCTGCTCTTCACAGAAATTTTTCGGTCCACCTCGTCTTCACGCTGGCGGTACGCACGACCCCCGAGCAGTGTGGTGAGCAGCGACGTCTTGCCATGGTGCAAGTGACCAATGATAGCCACGTTGCGTTGGCGTGAAGGGATGCCGCGCAAAAGATCTAAAAAGTCACGCTCAGACAACGGTGCCGCGTGAGCATCCTGAATAAGAAGCGGTGCCACACGCCGGTCCTCGACGAGAAACTTACCATGTGCCCCCTCCGCCCGGGGGCGGGAAACGACGTCTTTCGCTTCTACCAGAGGCTCAGCGATGGATTGATTTGCCGCCTCCCCAATAATGAGCTCAACGTCGTCACTAAAGTCACTGTTTGAATCGCTTCTTGCACCATCAGTTGACCCCCGACGATGCTGCTGCGGAAAGCCTTCGTCCTCCTCATCGCTACTGCCGCTCTCCGCCCGCTGCCAGGCATCGTCATCGCTTACGGAGACAGCCACCTTCTCGCTGCCGTCGTAGCCACTGCTGCTGCTGCTGTCGTCAGACTCCAGCCGGTTGCCGTGCTCATCGTACCCAAAATTCATGTGGTGAAACGCGCCTTCGCCGGTCCTATCGCTCTCCAAAGGTGTTTTTATTCTCTTTCCTCAGAATACAACAAAATTTGAGAACACAGAAGGCACCCACAAAAGCAAAAATAATAATAATAATAATAATAAAACAAATAAAGTTGCAGCCCCACGCACTGCCACCCGGGAGGCAGAACTCAAGTGAGGTGGCAAATAGAACGCGGACAGTGGTGTGCATCCACTCCAGCATCAAAAACAGAAGGGGAGCAAGTGTATGCCCCACAAACGCTAATCTCCATCACCACCAGTAGCTCATCACTCTTCGTAACGCAATGCCCCGTTGGGGCTATGAAGTGAGGGCGGTAGCACCTTCCTTGGGCGCCTCATGAAAGGTGACAAGAACACGCTGCTCCAGAGACATCCGGTGCTCCTGGCGCTCCAACGCGGAGCTAATTTGCTCCTTTTGAATCCTCCACGGCTGCTCCGGCGAATCCGCCTCTAGTCGCATTGCCATGGTGGGCGCCATGGCACTAATTTCAGGCTGCCGTGACTCCAGCGGCCTCACACTCGTTGGCACCACTATAATAAACAAAAAGCCAAAAAAAAAGAGATAGAGGGAAAGAAAGTATTATGTCTCGGGAGTAAAGTTTTACTCCGTGCGGCGCACCTCCCAGTCGAGGCATGAGACAAGGCCGAGGCAATTTATGTACAGCGTGCGGGAAACTCGATCGTCCTCCAGTACCTGCAGGTCCTTGTGAGCTTGGTTAACCAGCTCACGCTGCGCTGAAGGACTTGTGATGCCTCAATTCCGCCTAAAACCGGAACAAATCTGCTGCAAAAGAAGCATGCGGATTGTAACGCTTGGAATGCGGTTGGCGGGCTTCAAGTAGCGCCGGTCCAACATTATCACTGCCTCCGCAGTCAGCAGGGCGGACATGCTCGTTGTGACTTCTCTACCGTCGAAGCGCGAAGCTTTCCTCACCGCCCCGTACCCTTTTTCCTCCCGCAACGAGCAGCGATGCGCAGTGGTACGGTGGGATAAAAAGTAAAGAAAGGACAAAAAAAAAGTGTGTGGAAAAACGTGGGGCCAATACGATGCCGAAGGAAGATATGCGTTCGAAAGTCAAAAGGTAGCGCAGGCCTCAAAAAAGCGAACCTCGTACAATGAGAAAGTTCCTTTCAAAAGGCAAAAAAAGAAAACAAAAATACACTAAAAAAGACGCATAAGGTGGTGAGGCATATTTTCGTTGCCCAGCTCTTTAGCTTCACATTCCGCCGCGTGTTGTGGCGCCCGCCTTGCCAGGTGCCACCCATCGCTTCAGAGGCATGGAGTGCTGCCTTCGAGCATACTGTTTTTCTTGAGCCGACAATGTGGCCACAGCGCAACCAAAGGGGTCTTCACCACCGTGGCCAACGTCAAACTTTGACTGCCGCTCCAACGGCACTCGGGAGGAGGTGTGCGGGGAGCCCCTCGTTGTGGAAGCCATCGACGCATGTCCTCGAGAGACGGGAGCGGGTGGCCTCCTTTCACTGCAAGGCATTACTCCCGGCGAGGCACCTCTGTCCTTGACTGGTGTTGCCGCCGTCCCCCAACCCGGCCGCAGAGTATGGCCCTCGGACGACGAGGTGGTATCACAAACGCGATTCTGCGCTCGACGAAGGGCATGTTGCAGCAATGCCTCCCGCTCGCCTTGCACTGGCGACACTGATGCCGGCCTGGCGACGTCTTCGGCCACCGTGTCCACCGCCGCGCTAAGGGCGCCCTCGACGTCGTTAAACAGCAGAAGGCACGCCTCCAGGATGGCGGCGTCCGCCTTTCTCAAGGCAACAGATCCCAACAAACACTGCTGAATCTTCCGCAACGCCACACCCTGCTTTGCCGCCACCTGGTTAAGAAGCTGCGTCAACTGTCTCTGCCGCTGCGTCAGCCGCAAGGAAAGATCAGCCGTATGATCAATAACGCTGCACAGCTCGCGCGCTAGCTGCACGACGCATTGTCCCTCCTCGTCCACCACCACCGTCCCACGGGCCGCACGCTTCAACTCTGCCACCACAACATCACGCAGACAAAGCACTGACTCTTCCAATCCCACTGAAATCCTCATCAGCTTCGCACCATGTGAATATACCACATTAGCTACCCCCGACCTTGCCTCCGCAAGCTGCTGCAGCAGACTATTAGCCTTAACCGCTTTCTCACGTGAAAGCTCCTTAGCACTCCCCAATTCCTGCTCTAGCGCAAGACAGCGGGAGCGCAGCACAGACAACTCTCCCAACAACGAGCGCCTCTCCTCACGATATCCCGCTTCAGACACTGTATAAGCATCTTTCATTTCCTCACTTTTCACGCGCAAGTCCCCATTCTTCTCCTCCAACCCACGTACCGTATTCCTAAGCGTATCAATTTCCTTTTTTGCCTCATCAAAAGATGACATCACTTTAGACAACATTCTCTCCAAAACACCACGATCCCTAGCAAAACCAACCTCTACCTTCTCAACCTCATCGCGACATTGCTGTACAGCATCCTCTGCGCCATGCTCGGCCTCCTCCGCGCGCCGCCGCTCACGCTCCAGTGCTGCGCGAAGGCCATCCACCTCCGCGGCGTGGTCCGCCCTCTGCTGCTCCAGGGCGGTCTCAAGGGTGCCAGCTGCTCGTAGTGCCGCTGCTCCGCGGAGTCAGACGCACTCCGTGCGCCATGCTCGGCCTCCTCCGCGCGCCGCCGCTCACGCTCCAGTGCTGCGCGAAGGCCATCCACCTCCGCGGCGTGGTCCGCCCTCTGCTGCTCCAGAGCGGTCTCAAGGGTAGCCAGCTGCTCGTAGTGCCGCTGCTCCGCGGAGTCAGACGCAC